>NW_005054580.1:501260-531841 GCF_000277835.1 Geospiza fortis
TACCTTTACCTCTAGGTACCACCTGATGCATGCAGTCAGTGCACCAAGTGACTGTGTAATTACTTCATGTGCTCCTGTAATTTTAATGAACCACTTGAACTGTGTTTGATCTCTGTTTGACCAGGACAATTTATCTACACACATTAGGCTGCTCCACTTCTGCTCTTGTGGTGCCACTACTATTAGGTGCAAATAATGTACTTACATCCACAAACAAAAAGCACTTTCTAGAAAATGTATAGTGCAAACAGGAAACAAATGTTTTGTGCATTATGCATAGGCCCTCCTCTAAGCCAGTGATTTAACGGAGATCTTGTAGTGTTGTTATCAAATATTTTATTCCCATTTTCAGTGGCTCAGCTCAGATTATCAGTGCTGGAAGAAGCAGATCCCCTGGGCTTTAGGGAGGGAGACATGCACTGCATCCATTGCCACTTCCTTGCAGTCATCCACTCTTGCAGCTACTTCTGTCACAGGGGTCTAGAAGCTTCTAAAATTAACTTTCTTCCTGCTGCTAATTCTCAAATCCCCCAAGCAGCCTCTTGGTATGGATCTGCAATGAGCAGGGAGTCAACATATCCCACAGAACATCCAGCAGAGAAACCCCACCTGAGTGCATCAGCTCCATAACTGTTCACGATGTGCATCGGATCAGGGTAATTCTTCTTCCTTTTGCTCATTTTCTGGCCATCACTAGAAAATATCAGAATGTAGGAATCAATTCTCAGAACTTTTGTAACACTTTTAACACTTATTTTAATGGGTAAAGAAAAAAGGCCCTTCAAATCCAGCTCAATTTTTCTGTCCTAATAGGCTCCTGGTGGCACAGACATAATTATATATATCTATATATTAGTACATTCTTTGTGTAGGACTGTTGAACCCACAAAAACAACTGAAAAAAACCAAAACCCAACCCAAGAGGTCCCCAAGCTACAAATCTAAGCAGGAAATCTGTCCTTCCTACCCAAGCTGAGGAAAGATGCACTTGTTTTCAATCAATCCCTCCAGCCCGCTGATTTTTTTTTTATTTTCATTGGAAAATAAAAGGAAACAAATATAATTAACTTCAAATTACATCTAAAACTACATTTATCATCCCCTTTACTCTGCATAACAGGTACAATTTCTTTCCTATTCTTGTTATTCATTTTCTCTCTCCAGGCAGGACTGGCCCTGCTGGAAAGAGCCCAGTGCAGCAGATGCTGGGATGTGTGAGCCTCTCACTCTCAGATGCCTCTTATCTCCTACAGCACAGATATCACTGGCAAGTCTTAACAGCTCCAAAGTCCATTTCACATTCCATTTACAATTTGCAGGTCTTATCTGAAACATTCTTTGACTAAAAACCTGCTCAGGAAGGAGCTGATTGACACCAACCTGGCAAGGACAAGGCCATTCACAATGACATTCTTGAAAGGAGGCCTCCCAAAAAGAGCAGTGGACAGCACCAGCAAAGTGTAGAACCTGAAACAAGAGACAACACAAATGTGACTTTATAAATACACCAAGCTAAAGCCTGCATGTCTTCATTACAAAATAAATGTTTCATTATGCTTCTTTCCTCTGGCACAGGTAAATTTTAAGTCTGGGGAACATTTATGTGGCAAAGAGTCAGAAGAGGAGCTTATGGAAAGTAGATCTTCCTATTTGAAGCATATCATACTGTTTGCTCAGTTGGGATCTACTAGTCCAGGAAGGCAGAAAAATTCTAATAGGAAGCATTAGGAAGATCATGAGAAAGAAAACGACAGCATTTTCCCTCTTTAGCAGAAAAAAGAGAAATCTGCCCCTGAACAAGTTTCCTATTTGCTCACTGCAAACCTGTGACCAGTCAGGACCAAACAGAGCACTCAGAACCAGCACACTTTTGTGTGTTTGTGTGTTAATTGTGTGTTCTTCAGCCTGACAGACAATGGAACATAGTGTAAAAGTATAAAAACAAGTTACCAAAAATAGGAGAAGCCTCCTTCCAACGCTGCCAAAGGTTTGATTGGAAGGAGGTTGTGGTTGCCTGCTTTAATCAGCCATCACTAGGAAATAAGAGAATGTTCCCCCAACAAAAGGCAGCAGTGGTTCCTCCCCATTCTATTTGATGTGTTTACAATCACTCTATAAACTGGGACACTCTGGAAATCAGTGCTGGAGCAAACACAGGCACCTATTGCTCACAGGCTGATATATGATTATATCTGGGAAATTAAGTGGAAGTGCAGGATGATGTGATAATTTCACACTCAGGAGCCAGAGCCTTCACCAAAGGAGGGCTGTGTGAGCTGCTGGAACTGCACTGTTGGTAATTACTTTAAAGAAAGTAACTGGAGGGTGGGCCACAGCTTTCCTGGTTCAAAACAGGCATCACACTGACAACTGCTTAGCAACCTTCAAAGAGAAGGTGATTATAAAAAAGCTATAATAAGGCACAGGAGGTTATGTCTCAGAACTATGTATTTGCATGAAGATTTAGGGGAGAAACACTTCATGGGGGGGAAAAAATCCATCTGTATGTTCCAAAGTTGTTTTTATCAAAAAGCAGCCTATAATTGCAAAAGCATTATTCTGACACTTGAGGGTCCTCTGCAGAGGTTGCTGTGTGCATTTATTAAGTGACTTCCATGACAACTCTGATGTTTATCTCATCCAGGCCCCTAACTCTCAAAATCACCTCAACTCACACTGTAGGATACAAATTCTCTTTATTAAACTGCAGTTTAATTTCATGAATTTTAACCAATGCTCCTACACCTGCACACAAACATGTGCATTCAAAATCCCTGTCTTGATTTTTTAACTTTCTTAAGAAAACCCCTAAACCCAAATATCTGACCATTTACTCAGGTGACTGACACCTCAAGCCTACAGAGTTGAAAATACATTACAAACACAGCAGTTTTTCCTCTGTACTTACTAAAAAGTTCCTCGTTGACAAACTCCCAGCACTTTCTGCAAACTGGTCACAAATTCCCCTATTAGAGCACCTCAATTTGCAGGTAAAAAGCACAAAACAGAACCAACTAGGAGAGATTTCAATGTTCTTTAGGAATTCCTAATTCTCTGTTTTAGGAAAGTTGTACAGGCAGACTGTGGGCATTGAAAAAATGCATCCAAGGATACATCACAAATTTTATGTTCAAATTGTCAAACCCAAAGAGCCTCAGCATGAGATGCCTTAGCTGATGACAGCTACAAGACTGTCTCTGAAAACCTGTGATCCACATATTCTGATGGAACTCTTCAGATTCTTCCTCAGGTTGTGCTTTTAGAATTCACCTCATTCACTCTGAATATTTTAAAGCAGTGTCTTTCTGTACCTTATTTTAGATATATGTTGTCCACAGACACACTTGTTTCCTGAAAACTTCCTCAATTTCTCTGCTGCTTCACCTTCCATTCACCAAATCTCAGCTTGTTCCTAGGTATGTCCTGGCAGATAAATACCTGTCAGTCAACCAACAGTAAAAAAGCCATAACAGGGAGAGAAATTCACTCCTTTGCTCTATTTTCCATCAAGGAGAAAACAAGGAGGGAAACTTCTCTCATTTTTTTCTTGAACATCTGTGGGTAAATTCCTGATCCTGTGGTTCATTCCAAATCCTCTAGCTGTGAATCCCCTGTGGGCCACCACATTTTGACCACAACCACAAATCTTGCTACATTTCCCTGTACAGAGGCAGAGCCTTTCCTACCACTCTGCCTGGACTGCCAGTCTTGCAACCCAACTACTCTAAGATTTTGTCCTGTGGCTTTAACAAATAAAATTCAGCTGGTTCTCTATCCATGCAGAAAGTCATCAAAAACACCACTTTCCTGGACAATCACCTTCTTCACATTAATTTTCCCCCGTCTCCCTTGATTTTTCCTCCTCTTCTGTGGAGTGAACCAGAAGCCACCAGACCTGCACCTCCTGAGCCTTTCCCCACCTCCCAGTCCTCACTTCACAGCAGCTGCAGTCTCTGACCTGACACAAAACCAATCTCCATTCTCAATCTTCACACTTCTAACAGGATGTGCCAAATACAAATCACATCCTGTGCTCCCAACACTTCAGAACTCACCCCTGCTCCTTGTTCTCTTCGACCTCACATCTTAATTCCTCCTGTCTCTCACAAATCACAAGTGCTCTACTACAAATCACCCAAGACTTGCTGGTAGCAAAGCCCCAGCTCATTAACAAGCTGGGAGAGGTGGGAGCAGCAGGAATTGAGGAGGGTGTTTTGATTTCCCACCACAAACAGGTGAAACACACCTGGCTCTGGGTAAGAGTTCCAGGAACTCTTACAGTGATGTTAAGAACAAAAAGCCCCAGACTGAAAAGGGAAAGCCTCCTCTTGCAGCTGACGATGGCACACAAGTCTGAGGGCTCACCAAATATCTTCATCCTGAGTTCCTCCATTAAAAAAGAAAAAAAGCACTGTTTTCTAATTTTTTCCAGATAAAAAGAATAAAGAGGGAATATAAAGTTTTTAATTCTCCTTTTGCTACCCAACAGTATTTGACTGCATATTAGATAATATTTTGCATTACAATTAAGGGGGTGAAAAATGAAGACATTTCACTACAATCATGAAATTTAGTTGTATTTGGCATCCTGCCTGCTTTGATTGCTTGTTTTGTTGGGGGGTAGAGGAGTGGGCAAAGGGAAGTGCCTGCCAACTGTATTGCAGAGGAACTTATTTAGCTCTAATAACTCAAGTTACTGGATGGAAAAGTTCTGCTTGGACAGAGTCAAACACACTAATCCAGAAAACACAAAAATTCATCTTCATCTGTCAATTTTCACAGTCAACCTAAAACTTCAGACATGGACTAAACACTTTGCAATGCTAGAACTAAAGCTGTATGCAGGCATACAAGTATGTATGAGAACATTAACCACAGAAAATCAGACAAAACTTTTCATGGGTGATTGAAAAGGATTTATCCAGAGTGAAAGAAGCAGATGTAGTTTACAGCTAAAAACTTTGACTTTTTTCTAAACTATATAATCTTAACAACATAAGGTTTGATTTCGTTTTTTTCTGCACACACACTCATATAAACCCAAAATTCAAACTTAATCTTGGGGTAAAAATTACCAGGCTATACAATGGCTTGAAATCCTCAACACATTGACTTACATTTCAACTGACTCAACTGCAGCTCTGTCTCTAGTAGATAACTCAAGTTCTGTGATCATTGAGCTGCTGAGATTTTTCCTTACCAGGCCAAAGATGTGCCCTGTTACTTAATGATGTCTTCCACAAAAGCTGGGACATTTTCTTGCTAATATTGTATTTCTACAACTTTTTTGTCACCAAGCTTGAGACTATCTTGTGTTTTAGTTTAAAAAACTAATTATACACCTACCTGTACAGAAACAGCCAAGTTATCTGTACAGCATTAAAGATGTGAAAGTAAATGCATTACAAAATGCTGTTAAATAAATATATTAATTATTAAAGTAGCTAGTAAAGCACTGCAGTGTTACACACAGGGTGATAACCTGATGTCTCACGTTTAGCTGGGTGTGTATTCAATTACCATTTGTTAGAGGTGGGGCAGTTATCCTCTGTTAATTGGGCAGTTTTCTTTATCTCTTCCACAACCAACCCCCCCTCCAGGAGATCTCTGCTGTTCATGGCCAGTGAGTGTCCCTGCATGGCTGATAAAAGTCCATCATCCCATGGGGAGATGCTCCGCCCAGGGGAGGAGCCAAACATTCCTACTTGGATATATTCTGAGATTTTGGGACACCAGGGCACCCTTTTTCCAGCTGCACTCCCAGAGGAGCAGCTTTCTTCTCCACTGCATTCCCAGAGGGAGCCCAGGCCCATCTCCAGCAGCCCTGGAGCTGCAGAGGAAAACTCCCCCCTTGTGCAGGATCCCTGCTCCAGCAGAAGCACAGCTGGCCCTGCAGGAGGGCTCAGCCAACATGGGATGGGGCTGTGCCAGCACCCTGACACACAGGGGGGGTCAGCTTCTATTCTGACTCTGGCAGTGTTTTTTGTATTACTGCATTTTATTTTAATTTTCCGAATAAAGAACTGTTAATCCTATTCCCATATCTTTGCCTGAGAGCTGTTAATTTAAAAATTATAATAATTCGGAGGGAGAGGGTTTACATTTCCCATTTCAGGGAAGGCTCCTGCCTTTCTTAGCAGCCACCTGTCTTTTCAAAGCAAGCCACCTTGTTGGAATTCAGGACATCTCTCTGGCTGTTCTGGACTGCCAGGACCCCTGCCGGGGGCTCAGAGACCCTGGCACAGAGCCCAAGACACCTGTGACTTTGATTATGACCCGTGGAGCAAATTACCAACCTTATATGAAAATCTGCAAGCCACAACAGTTTAGGTAGAATGATAGTGAATTTATCACGGGGTGAAAAATAGATTTTTGGGGTTTTTAGAATGGAGATTCAGGGAGCAAGATGGAGGAATCTGGGCATGTCCAGCCTTTCTCCTTCTTCTTGGCCTCCATCTTCTGCTGTGATGTTGGCACTTTTGGATTGGTTTAGAGTAGAAGCTCACTGTCTAACATAGGTGACAGGTATTGGGAAGTTATTGTAAATATTGTACATGTAGTTTTTAATATAAAAAGATAACACCACCCCAGGGACAGGCAGAGTGCCTTAGACTGTCTTGCTGAGCAGACCTCGGCTGGACAAGAGAAAGATTTTACAGATAAGAAACAATAAACAGCCTTAAGAATGAGAATTGAAGAGTTCTGACTCCTCCTTCGACTGCCGGGCTGGGAAAAGAGACTTTCTAACGCATCTCAGAGTCACTGTGACCAGCTAGAGTCCCGAGAAGACTGTTGAATTATCTGTGGGATTATTGTCCCAAATTTATTCTTTACTTGCCATTGCAGAATTTATAAGGCGTCCTGCTCCCTCCTGCTCTCGAAGGGGTAGTGCACCTGCGCGTAGGGCATGCTGCCGCTCTCGAACCAGCAGTCAAACACCTCGGGCACGCGGCGCAGCGCGCCCTTCCCGCAGCGCGACGGGATGCGCAGCCCGTCAATGCTGCAAACGGGACAAACACCCCACCTTTAAAAACCCGCCTTCAAACTCAAAAGGCTCACTCAACCTTTACAGCAATACAATAGAAGGACTCAATCATCTTTGTTTCAGGTGTGCTATGTATCTCTGGGATGCCATTGCTACCATGTCACGGACGTATTTTATGAAAAATCCTTTTGTTAGGATTTTTTCTCCTGACAAGCTGAGAGGCCTCAGAAACAAAATGTAAACAATAATTATCTGCTGCTGTGGAATGCAACAGGTGCATCTTTGCTTGGTCTCATGTGGTTGTTTTTAATTAATGCACAATCACAGTCCAGCTGTCTAGGACTCTCTGGTCAGACACAAGATTTTATTATCATTCCTTTCCATTCCTTTCAAGCCTTCTGAGGAAATCCTTTCTTCTGTCCTTTCTTCAAGATGGATGCTCAGGCTTTTATACCCCTGGGGTTGCATCAGCCAGCCCTGGCCCCTCCCAAAGTCTGTCAGGCAGCTCTTCTGTGCCATTTATCAGTGGAGACTGCTTTGTAACTGCATTGGGGGCCAGGTGTTGCCATGCCTCACCCCCTAAGCACCCCCAAGCTTTTCCATTCCCCACTGCCCCATGTAAGGGACACATGTGTACACCTCCTTCTACCTGTCCCAGACAGCCCAGGCTGTCTGATGGCAGCAATACAGGGGGGAGGAAAGGGAACTATGGGGAGAACAGAGGACATCTAAACCACAGTAACATAACTACACATCACTAAAGCTTTTCTTAATATTCACACAATATTCACCCCGTAATTTCGAGAGCCAATCATCTCATTATCCATCTATGACACCAAACAACCCCCAACAAAACCAAATCAGGAGAAGGTCATGTCATGCTGGTGTATTAGGATGACAGCAGTTGTGGCTTTCATTTTAATGACTCTTTAAAAAGGTCCTTCAAAGTGTTTCCTTTGACAATCTCTAATTTTTTGTATTAACAGTGTTCAACAGAAAAAAAGAACATTTATATATGTTAATCACAAGTCCTGTTACAACTTTTCTATTCCCTAAATCTGTTTCCCAGGGTTTGGGCAAAAAAACCCCAAGGTTTTTTTATGTCTGCTTATCTATTTCTAATACCCAATGGAGAGTTTCTGTGACCCACCTTTCTCGATGCAGATCTGTCACTTTCACTCCAGACAGCTCCTCCAGTTCTGCCATTGAACCAATACAAACCACCTGTAGGAGAAATTACAGAAATTTAGCCAGTTATTTGTACACAGCAGCTATTTTTTTTAATATCAGACATGAGACTTGCAATATGCCTTGTAGCAGTTAATAGAGCTGAAAAAAAAATACAGATTTTGTATAAGGGTCTCCTTCCTCAAATGATGTTAAAGACCACTGCCCTGATTTAATACAATTCAAGTTACAAGAATTGGAGACTTGGAAGCAGCAATATCTTGGCAGGTTATCAAAAACTGTGGGGCTGGGGGGGCTTCTCCAAACCAGAAACAACCAAAACCCTGTGAAAATTCAATGACTGACTTTTACACAAACAGGAGTTTCAGATCCCAGGTTCCTCCCCTAAAGTAAGCAGCTCATTATGCATAAGTGTTCCATCCCAGGTAGACAAAACTGTACCTGTTAAAGGCTTTTTATTTAAAGTGAAGAAAGCATCACAGCTACCAAAGGGGTTGCTAAGAAAGACTTTTCTTGGTTTTGTTGCACCAACATGCTATTAAGAAAAATGCTGATTTCCACACCAGATTTGCACTGACATCATGAAACAATGATTTTGAAAAACTGTATGAGACAGCAGAAAAGCAAAGGTTTTATTTTAGGTTTTACTGAAATGGAGCCCTCCCAGACCCTGTGGCCTCTCTCATCTGGCAGGACTCATGAGCCACAAGCTGCAGTACAGGCCTGGATTTTGGAGATGCTGTCCCACATGCTATCCTTCCCATTTAGCACTGCAACAGAAAAACCCCAGAGTCTGACAGCTCTGACAAGGAAGGAGTTAAATGTAGCACCATAAAGAAGCTGTAAATAGGCCAGACGTTTTTCACATAAAATAACTTTAGAAGTTGCTCTTAAGATACAAAAAATCAGAGCACTGCTCAATTCCTTTAGCAAGTCTTAAACAGATGCATATGTATACACATGGAAATTGTGACTAACTGAAAGGTTTTGGTGTATTTCATTCCAAAAAATTGTCATGAATTACAGAAAAGACAGAAACTCAGTCTGATTTGGGTTTTAAGACATGATTTTCCCAGTCTGATTCAAGTGCTGATCTGCATTACTAATCACCATTTGCTATTGCTAAAGTACTTTGGAAATGTGATGTTTTCATTGTTTATCTGTCTTTTTTTTTTCAGTAGGAAATGAGGCAGGACAATGATTCCACTAGCCAGGTACAAGAGGCTGCAGAATGCACACAAACTACACCAGGGGATTGATTCCAGATAAAAATACATCTTCAACAACAAACTATTTTTAACCCAGATCTGTTCTTCGTTCATGTGGCCCCATAAGTAAACACAGAGGCTCAAGTGAGCAGCAGCAGGTGCTTAGTTCAGCACTGCTGGAAGAAGAAAAGGTATTAATAGAGAAATGGCTAAAAAAATGTCCTTGGATACACCTTCACCTTCACTAACCTTTGTATTTGAATATACTTTCACACTAAGCTCTGGGAGAAAAGCTGCTCATTATTTGGTGCTTTTTGAACAAGTTGTTCAATGCTAAAGCAAAATTCTGAATATTGATGCAGAACTGCACCCAGAAATCACTCATGGAAGAAATGAAAAACCCACCAACCCCCAGAGTAACACAAATCTCCCCCACTGAGTCAGACTGCCTCTGTCCAAGGCAGAAGGAAGGAGCTCCTGTGTCCCAAGGGGAGCTCATTAGATACTGAAAGGCAAGAGGAGAAAGCAGCAAACAGATGCTAATCAAATTCCATCCCTCATTAAGCCCACCCCCTCGTTTCTGCAAGGAGCACACACAGGCTGATGCTCCCCAATTAAATTCCTCAATTAGATGGATCCTGCTCTGGATCCATCCCTTCAGGAGCCATGGCCGCCCCAGAAGCCTGGGCCCTCTTCTCTGCCCACCAGGCATTTGCTCCTCCTCCATTTCATGGCTCACACCAGCTACAAAAGCAGCTCCACCACCATCCAGCTCAGGCTGCAGCAGAGTGGCTGTGTCAGCACCTGCAAGACCTAACGTGAACCCACAGGTCAAGCTTAACCCCTGCCAACAAAATGAACATCAGATCCAGGATTAGCCATGTCCACAGGAGCACAGATCCATCCAGCAGCAGTCATGGATCTCAATGCTCCTGTGGCACAGCCCTGCAGTCCCTGCTGGATAGAAATGTTTGTTTTTGTGGGGCTGCCATTTCAGCTCTGCCCAGGACCACAGCTGGAGGAAGGGGTGTCCACAGAAAGGAAGAAGCCTGCAGGGTGTGGCAGAGAGATGTCTGGGATCTCCAGAAAGCATCTCATGAATATTCAACAGGAGAAGCAATGACTGCTACAGTCAGCCAGAAGTGGCCCAGAAATGCACCAGGAGAGGCTCCCTCACCCTCAGGAGAGCAGAGGCAGAGCTCTCTCCTTGTGCTGGACCAGACTGAGGGCACCCAGCCCGGGGCAGGGTTACCATGGGTGACAAGCCGGGAAATAATCAGGGCACTTCCACAACATCACTGAATACTGAACACTATAATTTGTATGCAAGTCCCATAAAATGAGCCCATATCTGCTTTACCAACTTGGGTGTTATATTAAAAAATTTTATTATCTAATCCAAATGAGATGTGTTCCTCCACTGAGGAAATCGTTGAAATTTGAAAGCTTAAAATGATAAACTGTCTGCAAAAATGTGGCAATAAACACAAGCTTCAGAATTTAACTTCCATTATGTGTCTCTACCTGATAATTATGCTAAAAGAAAACTAAAATAAAACCGTGCAAAACCAGTTATTGATCTGTAATAAAATTCACTTTAATACCAATTAATTCACCTTGCTGTATATTAAATAAGGAATTGTTATTACTTCTCCAGGATTTAATATGCAAAGCATAATTGCATGCAACAAAGTGTTCTTCTGAGAGCAAGACATGGAGAGGCTGCTGTGCAATCCCACACCAGGCTGCAGTAACACTGGAGTCAGGGAATTCTGAGGGAATAGCATTACTGAGAGAGCAGATGTCACCTAGGCTCTAAGTTCCACATCAGCTCCAGCCCTGTTTGTTTTTCAAGCCATATCTCACACACACAAAAAGACAGAATATTAAAAAAAAAATCTTAAGTTGAAATTTAGCTCAGTTCAGAAGCTGTACTCAGCTATTAAAGCACAATATTCAGACTCTGGAGCAAACAGAAATGTGTAACATCTATGGATAGAAATAATAGACCTGTTGGTATTTCCATCATAATTCAGAACACTGAGCCCTGAGGAATATTTGCAGCTTGTTTCAAAGGAAAGGTCAATCTTCCAAGTTAGACATCATTTTGTTATTAAAAACTAACAAATCAAACTTAGAAAAGCAAAAAAAATCAGTACACACAGGAATACAGATATGGGGAGACTGGACAGAAAATGAAATATTATTAGAGGCAAGGAGTGGAAGTAATGAAACCTTTACACAATCTTTTTCAGCTGTAGAATGAAACACTCAGCCACAACACTGAAAGCCTTTTTATTACCTAGAAGAAATTGTTATATCAAACAAGGGACTGAGCAATGTTGGATGAATGTGGAAAAAAGTGTGTATAAATTGTCAGTCCTCAAACTGAACTTGAACTGTTCTATGAGAGACAGAAGCACTGGATTTGTCAGTAATTTACAAACACACAGCACAAGCAGAATCCAAATGCCAAGGCTTTCTTAGATACTTAAATCCTAATTGCAGGAGTAGCTCCCTGCCTACCAAGATTCCCACTGAAGAGGAAATAAAACATGCTTTATGGTGCACATCTAAGCAATGGCAAGTTAAAGATCATAAAATACTTCTCTAGCAGATGTTTTCCTACTCGAGGTCTTTCAGGTCTAAAATGAAGAGTAAAACTTTTTCAAATCAAGAGAGAGAAAAATAAAGGCTTGGGGTGCTGCCATCAGTATTTACCTTCCCTGCACACTCTGACACTAATCACCATTTCCTACTTCTTGCATGAGGGAGGCTTTTCATGTGTGTCTAATGGAACTAACCCAATGCAAAAAAAAAAAAATATAAACCACACAAAAAACCCAAATCCACTCTACCTTCAGAAAGAGTTTTAAAACCATCAAAATTGTGTTAACTGTTCACTCATGCTCTCTGCATTCTGCTACCAATGCAGGGTACCTTACAACTTGACAAAGCTCATTTCTAGCACTACCATTATACATTTTCATCATTCCATTAGATTCATATTTTTACAGTCTGCTACATTCACATTTGTGGCACTACAAATATGTACCTTTGCTGTTCTGCTGTGGTGGACTTGCTTTTATGCCTTCAGCAACTCATTTGGCTTGAACTAACCAACCACCAAAATATCAAAAGCAGACTTAAAGGAGTTACAAAAAAGAAAAAAATCTCCTTCTTGCCATTTTCTCACTGCATTTATTATTTCCTTTAGATTTGCCACCACTGCAAATTCTTCTGGGAAAGACAAGATTAATTTTAATGTAAAAACCAAGAAAAATTGCTTGCAGTTCTCAAGCAAAAGCAAAGCATACCTGTACAGGCACACCAAGGCACCCATAAATATGCACAGATCTATCACCTATTACACACATACAGATGGGTTATACAGATATGCTGTTCAAACGTGTAAATAGGACTTCAGGCTGCAGCAGCCAAAGATACACCAAAACAGGCAAACAACAAGCACAGGCAGGGTTTTTGCCAGCTGGAAGCTTTCATGTTGCTCACTCACCTCCTCCAAATCCTCACTGACCCACAGGGGGATGGGGGTGCCCCAGTAGCGGTTCCGAGAGATGGCCCAGTCGCGAGCGTCCTTCAGCCAGTTCCCAAAGCGCTTCTCCCGCACAAAATCTGGAACCCTGGGCCAAAAAACCAACAGTATTCATGTGTCACTAGGTGCCACTTCAAAGCAAGCTGGTAAGAACTGGTTCTATTTGATTTTATCCACCAAGAAGTTCATTTCGGCATTGATTGACTTGGAGCACGTTCATGTTACAGCTCTGGCTGCTGCAAGGCCTGAGGAGGTGCTGCCAAAAACACAACACTGCCTTCTTCTGATCTCAGGTGAGCTGCAGAAGTGACAAACACCAGGTTCATTTTACCATAAAGGAACCCAGGAAAACATGTACAACATAAAATAGATTCATTAAGGATGAAACAACAGCCAAAGTCCTCAGGACAGTCCAACACTGGAGGGTTATGGCTAAGGGTGATCACAACACTACTGCTTAAATTACATACAGAAAAAGATTTTGAGGTTGAATGAAATTCCCATGATTAAAAAGCCTGGAGCAATAGCATCAAAAGGCACCTTGGATTATGTGTAGGTACCCAGGTACATGCACATTAATCAGGTTGATAGATCATACAAAAAAATCCTTTCCAAGCTATTTATCACCTCACTTTGAATTACCCAATTAAGAAACAAAACACGCCCCCCAATCACAGAACCCTATCAAGGCTTGCTAAAACCTCATTTTGAGCAGTAATGGGCACTGAGGGATGGTAAAATTTTCATTGTATGAAAGTGTCTTGGAGCTCAAAGGTAAGGCCAGAACCCGATGCCCCGCGAGGTTCCTGGCTGCGCTGAGTGGTCTGGTGCCTTGATCAGAACCATTAGAACCATTTTCTCCCACAGTGTAAACAAAGAATTAGCTATTTACCCAATGATTATATGCAGATGAAGGAAAGCAATGGGTTTTACACTCAACAATATGCTCCCCTTGTGCCTAAAGGTGCATTTCAAAAGACCAAATTCAAATGAAACTCACAGAAAGAGCAAGCTTAAGACAGCTTCAGACACACAGAAGCTGTGAATGAGCAGCTCACAACAATAAAGGAGCTCTGGAACTGAGATTTTAGCAACCCATGGCAGGTTGTGCTGGGTTTGTTTTCCCAGTCTAACTTAGAAAGGTCCTTCCCAAAGTCTGAGCTGGATGAGGAGACCCACAGTTTCCAAAGGGGGAGCAGCCAAGCTACAAAGCACACGGGGTCTCTTCCACCTTTTCTTTCTGAAGCTCTTGGTCCTCTTGTCAAGTATTTCTTTTTCAAGAAGATATTTAATCACAGATCAGTCCCAAGAATAACAAAGATGAAAGGTTCCTTTAGAGGACAAATTAAAAGGATGGATTCATATGACACATTGAGGTAGGATTTGGCCCAGTAGCAGGAGATTTATGAAGTAAGTGTGAACAAAGGAAAAAAAAAAGCAAACTATTGATGAAAATAAAAGCCACTCTCTTTTAAAAATTTTACCCATGATGATGCCACGTGGAGATCTAAAGGCTTCTTGATGCCAGTGCTGTCTCAAGTGGATAAAAAGTACCCTTAAAAGCCTCACTAAATATCAGCCTGAGGTTCCACAGCTT
The DNA here is from genome assembly GCF_000277835.1 of Geospiza fortis. Taxonomy (NCBI): domain Eukaryota; kingdom Metazoa; phylum Chordata; class Aves; order Passeriformes; family Thraupidae; genus Geospiza; species Geospiza fortis. The sequence continues at coordinate 515,795 of NW_005054580.1, forward strand.
CCCTTGCTATTTCTAGAGTTACTTTCAGCTGCAGAGTTGTCTTCTGTAACACTTCTCGAACAAAAATCTAATATAAAAAAATTTTAAACAAACTCAGTGACTCATGTTTCACATGACATGTGCAGCCCTGCTCTGAAATGTAGAATGTATACAGGCTTTCCCAATTTGGTTCAGCGTGGGACTCATTACTATTAACTCTCTGTGCTGACCTTAGGAGACCCTCTCTCCAAACACAAGTGGAAACTGTACAAAGTTCATTAGCATTTGCCCAACGTTCCACTAATGTGGAAAACTTCTCTTTACATCACTCCTAAACTAGTTTCCATTTTTCAGAAGTTGTTAGACACTGATTAGCTGAAATTATTAGTCCCATTTAACATAGCTAGAGGCTGAGATAATCCCCCAATGACATTAAAATGCTAAGAGTTTCAACTCTGCCTCCTCAAAACATGCCTGAAAAATTAATTTTATCCCCAAAGTGGACATTAACCACAAAAATGTATGTGGTGTGATCTCTCTCTCTGAGCTATGAAAGCATATAATTTACCTCTTCTGGTAAAATTGTCTGACCCTGCTGCCAGTTTTCAGTGGAACATGAAACACAAACCACTTCATCTCCTACCAACCACATCTGCAACGATGATCTGTGGCTCTTCAGAGGTACAAGGCAGGAATAACAGTGGCACAGCCATCAATTCAAACAAAAAGAGCCTGTATCTAACCCATTCTGAGCCCATCACTCAAAGGAAGTGTTACTTAAAGAGCTGGGATGTGCCTGAGTAGAGATGCTGCCCATGGGTGCTGCCAAGGGCAGGCACAGCCTTCAGCTGGGATCAGGCTGGAAAGGGATCTGCAGCAGGAACAGCCATGCCAGGCACAGCCCTTCCAGTCTGGAGCCCATCACTTCTACTTATTCTCACTAGATTTAGCTCCAGATAGCTCAGCTTAACACGTACCTACATATCACAGGGGAAAAAATAAAATCAGAGGCACCTTCTACTTAAATATTTGATTAGTCTGGGGAAAAAGAGAGTATTCTCAATGATGTTGTTATTAACACCTGATCTTTATTTAAACCAATTCCAGGTTAGTGTTCTTACAGAGCTTTTCAGTTTCTTTTCATCCTACTCTTAAATATTTTCTTGGTGTATTTCTCCTGTTAAGTTCTCATAAAGACACCATCCTACCACAGGCATGCATTAGTTGAGGGAGTATTTTTTACTCTTCCATCTACACAAAGCAGCTGGAAGAGAAATGAAAAGCCCTCTCCCATATGGCAATGCACATGTTTTTCATGTTTAACCCCACATCCATCACAAAGCCCCTTCAGGGTGGCACACAGAGCTCAGGTTCCTGCTGGTGACCCCTGAGTTTGCAGTTGGCTGTGCCCAGTTGTGCCTGTTCAGAGCCCCTGGATGGCACTGGACACCTTCACACCTCAGAGAGGATCAAACCCCAGCACCCAGCAGCTCCATGAGGCTGCAAGTGAAAAATCAAAGCAGCCCCATCTCTCCCAAAGCCATGGTGCTACAGCTCCTCAAACTGAGCTGTGAGACATGGGGTTTTTTTTATTTCCCAACTGGCCTACAATTTGTTTGACCTTCAAATTTCTCTGCAAAATGACACAGATAGGATTTCATACTTCTTTCTCTGACATTTAGCAAGGTTAAGGAGACTGCTGCCTCAGCAGGTCAGGGAGCTCTTGATTCATGGGTATGGACAACTGCAATTTCTCCTCTTGGCACCCAGGACAGGGCACTAAATAAACTTCAGCATGCAGACACTGCCGCAGTTGGAAAGTTCAGGGAACTGAGCTCCACAACACAAAGGAATAAATATTGTTTTGTCAAAAAATAAATTAAAAATATTCTGAATCAAAGGACATCAGTTCCAACCTGTTTGAATGCTCGTGTCTATCTTACTTTCCCAACATCAAAACTCTATCATATAAGTTAGAGATAATGACAATTATTCATTTGCTGCAAATTTCTGTGTCCATTTTTGACTGTCTGTTCCTATTTTTGAAGCAGATGTGGGGTTTTGCCTAATTCATGCATTGCTAAGTCCTCTGTACAGTCAACTCCCACACCCTTTCTTGGTAGCTACTCATTTTCTTCGTGTCTAAAATAAAAATTCCATTTGACAAGCCAAAAAAACCCATGAAGAGCAAAGCAAAACCCAGCCTTTTAACAACATTTATTAACTTATTACAACAGGAACCATCTTCTTTGCCTTCTCAGTCCATGCACCACTCAGCACCCAAGTCACACAAGCAATGTGGGCATGGATTTGAAAACAGCAAATATTGACCACCTTCAATCCCAGAGCAAAACTGAGTCTGCTGACAGTGAGCTACCACAGGCTGAGCCAGTGGGTTCTCAGCACCAATAAATACTCACGAAACAGCATCAATTAAATAAAGAAATTTGCTTTCTGACTCTTGTCTCCAGAGGAAAAATGTACAGGATGCAAATAAATATTCTACATTATCACATAATCCAGAAGGAAACTTATTAAAAGGGTGAAGACATCTGCTTCTTTTCTGTAGATATACTTTGAAGCATATTTCTTGTGCTCATAGCACAACTGCAAATACTGAACTCAGCTCCTTATTCCATCTGAGAGCTCAGGTGTGCTCTGAGCTGCCTCACTGTGCCCCAGTCACAGGAGGCAGGAACTGCCTCAATGCAGCACCATCCCTCTGTTCTGTAAACACAAACAGCACTGCCAAAATAAAACACTGCCCCTGCACAAGCCTCGTGTTTTATCATCAGCTCAACATGAAAAGCTGTTTCAGATATTACATAAAGATAGGCTAATCCTTTCTCACTCTTCATTGTCATGATATTCTCAGCAAAACCACAGCACCTTTATGTATTGGGTAAGATTTACTTCATAATTGCTAATTAAAGGAGTTAAGACTGTAAAGTTGATAAACAAAATACTACCTTAAGCAGTGGGAATTAGGGACCTAATACCAGATTAAGAACTCTAATACAGCTTTGGTTCTGAGAGGATGGTCCCAGATCTGTCCTGTCCTTTGGCAAGCTGGTAACTTTTTAAGTGCCACCTGAAATCAGGAATCAGTTTTAAGTCTGGAAAAGAGAAAGTTACTCTTGCAGAAGATAGCTGAGTTGTATCAGCAACCCCAAAAGTGATGAAGTAGTTATTCTATGTCATCTAACTAAATATGTACAGATTTGTTTAAATTCCTAGGATACCAACTGAGGGGTTTATTTTAGGTGTAGAATTTGGCTTTCTTTTTAAACATTAACCAACCCTTAGAAGACAAAGGCTTAAATTCCATTATGTTAATTTACTCTAATAACAAGCCTCCTTCAACATGCCCTCAAATTGATTTTTAATGGTTTTTAATTCAAAGAGATAAAATAAGCAACTATTCGTGGCCTTTTGACACTTTAATTAGCACCAATCTATATCATGGACCTAATTAAACATGGGGGGAGGGGGGAGGGAGGAAAGGTCAGTGTGTGCCAGGCAGAATTTCCACTGCAGCAGCTCTGCTCCTCAGCCTGGCAGAGCTGCAATGGTGCAACCCCACAAAACCCTGCACCGCTGCCTTTGCTGCTTATGGTGCAGCTCACAGGGGCTAGCTGAGCTGTGCTTTCAATCATTTTCATCTCCCAATGTTTCTCTTGGCTCTTGTCTCCTGGTTCCCATGGCAACCCCCACGTTTGGTGTGACTGCAATGCTGCTGCAGCCCCGTCAGCGGCACCGCTCCGGACGCAGCCGTGACCTCCACGGCTGGCACACACCCCAGTGACACCCTGCTGCACCCCCCTGCCACAGCCAGGCACCTGCTCACCCTGCTCAACTCCTTATCTTATCAACAATCCCTGCAGCCCCAAGCCAGGGAGTTTCCTTGGGAATGTTCTAACGTTCGCTGGCACAAAGTATTTTGTAGGGCATCAGCACTCAGGATCCATCCCAATGCACATCTATCAATAGATTTGCATTCCTGGGACAGGGGCAGACATTCAACACACTGCTCATGTCACAGATTTACCAGCTGCCCAAGAAAATCGTGCTGGAGTTGCTTTGTGAACTGGCATTTAGGGGGTTTATTTCAGAAGCTTTTCCTTGAAGGATAAAACAAGCTTTAGGTGACCCTTCAGTGGGGCTGGAGAGGTAGCTTTGCATTCATGGCATCATCAGCAAGCTCTGCACAAGAGGCTCAGAGAGCAAACAGCAAAATTAAGGCACAGCAGAACAGTAGGCATCAAAATCCAGTGAACAAGCCTCCAAATTCACTTCTAATCCTCAGCCACGTCTGATAACAGACAGTAATAAAACCTTCTCTAAATTAGACAAACACAAGGCTAACCCTGCAGCAATTTTTTCCACCTCCTGCTGTAGGCAATGGCAGTAATTTTGATTTTTCCTCAGGAAATGTTGCCATCTAGTGACTCCACGTTGCTGTACACATCACAATTGCTACTAGAGGGAGGATCTCATTTGTAGTCACGATTCCCCAGTAAGAAAAGTGTGACTGATGACTCAAAAAGAAGAGTTACAACTGCTTGGTGATACTAAAGAAAAGAAAAAAAAAATGAAAAAATCTACACACAGCATACATTTAAAACTGTTCAGATGAAATGTATTAATATTAACAAACTAAGAAAGAAAATGTCCTGAGACTTTCCATAAAACAAAAATAAGCAGCAAAAGAAGGAAAAAGGACTCACTGATTTTCTTCCATTGCTCTACAATCATGTTATGATTTAAAATTCTGTTGCCCTGCTACAGACTCAGATTCCTCATGTGAGCAAAAATGACAAGTTCAGTAAAATAAACATTTGCTTTCTATTGTGGATGGGCTCCACAGCCCATCCCCTGCACAGCCTCGGGGTTTCTGACACAAACAGGCATCATTCCTGATAACACCTCACTTTCCACAGGTGGGAGACAGTTTTGTGGTCAAAGATTAAAATGACCAGGGTGAAAAGCTTCTCCAAAGCTTGATGGACACATAAGAAGACACCTGGGCTCACTCAGGAGCTGCAGGGAGTGAGTGCAAAACTCTCATTTTAATTTCACTATGGAAATGTGCTTTGGGTGGCATTTCCAACAAGAACTAACAGCTTAAGTGATGGTAGTCAGGAAAATAATATCTTCAACCATACATCAAGCTCTTTATTACAGCACCTGAGTTCTTCAGTGGTGAGAAGATGCCAGAACAAAAGGTTTGGCTTCTTTGAAGTCCCTGACTGTCTCCCATCACTGCTTTCCTTCCACTGATGCTCATTTTTCCACTCCTGCAAGTGCTGCACATCTTATGCAAACAATGTCAGAACTGCACAATGTCTTTTGCATCAGAAACTTGGCAAGAGTTACAGGTCAATGTTTCAGGAGTTACTGAAGGAGAACTTGAAATGAAAGAGGTTTAAAAGAAAGAAAAAAAAAGAGTTCAAAGCTGCTATTTAAATACAGAGTCTTTTCTATCAGTCTGCAAGAATGGAAATATAACATCCACTGCCAGAAGGATGAGCTACAACAGTTTGGAATTCTCATTAGAAGTTGCACGGATTTATTGCTCACAGTAACTAATAAATTTTCAATTTACACCAACTTTGAATACTGATGACAGGAATTAGTCCTATATTGTAATTACAATCTAAGGTGGCCTGCTTTAGTCTGTGGGTACATAAAAAATGCTCTTTCAACAAACCATTTGAGAAAATGATGGTGACAACAATTAAGGCTGAAATCCAGACAGAACCTTGGTGCTGCATCCAGCTCTCTTTATCAAGAGAATAGAAAGCCAAGATCTGACAAAGTCTGGATTTTACAACAGCCAAATCTGCCCCTCTTCATCTCAAATACAGCAGCAGTGGGTGCCTGAATGCCAAATAGAAGAAAATCTGTTTAATTTAAATTTTCTTTAAATAAGATCTCAGTTACACAGTAAAGAACATTCAGTAAGGGAACTTCAATTAAAGGCTGAAGCACAGCCCCCTAAATACTGTTCCAATTGTGCATTTTCATCAACATCCAGCACAAGTTAATTCCCAGTCTGACTGAAATAAGGATGCAACAGAGCAGAGAGGGTTTCTTGGCTTCTGGTTTTACAAAAACGCTGGCACATTACTCATGCAGCCATTATTGGAAGTGATAGTTAAATTCATTTTGGAAAATGAAAATAGAGTTACTGGTTTTAATAAATTTTGAATGACTGTGGCCTTATAAGTTGGGTAATTCACTAAAAAACTAATTAGAAATGCAATCAGGTTGCAAAGTTTGTCCAAGTATGTTTAATCTATTTCATCAGAAAGGACATCTATCAAGAGGGCAGCTATTCTTAAGGGACAATATACCTATCAGTCATTTGTAGGAATAAAAAAAGCAATGCAGTCAAACCCATTTTGTAAAGGTTAATATAGTCTGAAAAGCATTTATCCCAAATTTTCTCATTTTCAGGACATGCTGAAGCCCCAGAGAGTCCAAAAATAAATTTTTAAAAAGCTACATATTACTCCTGTGACACTTTCAGAGATCAAGTCTCTTCAAAAGCAGAAAAAGTAGGTTTTGGGAAGGAAGGAGTTCCCAAAATTTAAATAAATGAATACTGCAGAAGGCCAGAAGTCTCAATGCCAACTTCAGAAGCTACAAGCCCAAACAAAACTGGCATCAATGGAGAACACATGAAGAAAACCTCAAAAACACTCCCTTATTCTTTACAAAAGCTGGATTTTAAAAGCCAACTTCCAGATTACCCAGTATGCAAATTACTATGAATTCACATACTGGAAATAACAAATTATTATTTAATAATAATTCTGTGATCATACATCTCTACTTGTAACTACACTCCCAACAAAAAGCTTCCCAAAATCCTTAAGACAATATGGTTTTAAGAGGAGTCCTGAGCAATCGGTTTTATGTTCAATTATGGAATTGTGTTCAGACTCAGGAACTGCCTAAAGGACAAATGGTTCCTGTAATTCCAAGCATTTTGGAAATTGCCAAATGATGGCACTGCCTGCTCTTCTCACCCAACCTCTGCAAGATCAGCTCCAACATTTGCTTCCACTGATATCCCCCCTATCAGCACTTAGAAAAGCACCACTGAAACCCCAAATACGTGCATGAGGCAGGGCTCAAACTGAGCAGTAATTCTCACTAATTAGTGTCTCCTGGATGAATGGAGGTCACTTAGCAGCTCCTTCCTGAAGCTCTGCTTCTGGAAAAGCAAAACCCATCCATTCAAGCACTTCTTAACAGGATCATTACATTTTTTCTTCTGTTCATGTGAAAATTAAGTATGCAGGTCTACTGTCATCCCAACAGTGAAAGCATCTTGAGGAAGCTAATTAAAGCTAAGAACAAACACTTTCACCCCCTCTCCAGCTTATTTTTGCCCCAAAGGAGGATCACAGTATGTTCTGCTGTGGAAAACAGAAAGCAGCACTCCCTAATCTCTAAACTCTCCTGACACAGACTGGGCTTGTGCTGCTTGGCAAAGCCAGGAGGCTGCACCATTTCTGGGCAGCTCCATTCTGGATCACTGACTTTTCCCTCAGATCTCAGGATTTACACTGCCTGCACCACGTCAGCACTTATGCAAAAGCTGCTCATGGAGAATTTAACTGCCAGCTACTGTCCATGAAAAAAAGGCAGCACAAGCTGTAATTGCTCACTGAAGGTTGAGTCACCTTCTTTCCAAGAGGCAAATGAGGTGGGAGAGGGGTGGAATCCCAGCTCTCCCTGCAGCCCTCAGAAGGAAAGACTGAATGAGGTTGTAACCTCCAAGTTTTCCTCACTCACTGGGAGGTCTCAGCCTCCCAGGCACAAGTGATGGATGACAGGATGGGAAATAAAAACGCAGCTTATGAAAGTGCAGAAGATAAGGTCCATTTGTTACTAACACACCACAAACCCAGGACTGAGTCCCTAAAAGGCCACCAGCACCCACAGTCCCCTTTTACTGTAATTAATAAAGCATTTAGGTTGTTATCTAAAGCTCATCTGCTGTTTTCTACACAAATCTCACACAAGTATTTTTCACACTCCCTATATACATCTCAAGATTTCAATTTTGCCATTAATAGAATTTTTTCTTTAAAACTGTGTAACTGAGTTTATCTACAACAATTAGGGCAGCTGGGTTGAGTTTTTTGTGACTGTTTGGGGGGAGAGTGAGCTTGGATTTTTTCCTCAAATGCACCTATGATGAAGTAATCAACCTTATCTGTAACAACTACATGAAAAAACCCACAACTTGTCTAAAAATTAGTTCAATTTGGAACAATATATACACAGCCCTAAGCTGCCTCTATTACTGTCTCAGGTGGAGCCTTTTGGGAAGCACATCCTTGCTTCTGCAGGATGATTCTCCTCTGCAGTTTCTCTCATGTTGAATTGTTTAGGTTAGCATACCATGATGGAGGGCACTTTTAATGACCCTGTAGTGTATTTCCCTGTAAATTACTAGGAAATATTCAACCTTAATAGAACTGAGATAAAACACTCTTTAGAACTGGTCCCAGCAGCACTGGCTGAAAAGGAGTGGAAATATGAAGCAGAGTGAGCACAGGAACAGGGGAACAGCTTTGGAGAGCTCCAGCACACACCCCCTACAGTCCAGCTCCAGGGAGAGGAATAAATCAGATTTCTGCAGGACACATTACCAGTAGCACTGGGCATTATTCTCCAGCAGCTTCTCCACCATGTGCTCCACCCTGACAAACCAGCTGGGCACAGCTTTGTAGATCAGCGGGGTATCTGACCTGTGCAGGGAAGGGAATAAAACAAATAAACACATTTTTAAATGCTACATTATTTATAAAGTGCTCTTTAATATTTATTTTTGCACATGACAGCCTCCCTTTCACAGACTGCTGCTGAAATATTATCACAGTTAAAGGTTGGGGTTTGCTTGGTTTGTTAAATTACATAAACTGTTACACTTATGTGAGCTACTATTTTGAAATCCAGTCCTGAAAAAATATTTTACAGCCTTCAAACCCAGTAATTCAAGGAATTTGTATAGCAAGAGCAATCATGAGAATGTTCAAACGATACTTGAATTTGAAATTTGTGCTCCTACATAGTACAACATGATGAACTTCAGTAACTATTAAAATGAGTCATGTTTCAGTCTTCCACATGAGCTCATTCTGCATCACTTTTTATGTGTACATGAGCCTGAAAAGCCAGGGAACATTATGCTGTGCTTTTACTATCTGCATTTAAAATAATAATCACAAATCATAAAGAAGTAACAGCACCTAGGCTTAACCAGAAGAAAGTTCTATTCCAGGAGGAGAGGGAAAGCAAGAAATGCAGATAAGCATATAAAAGAAGTTTTAAATATATCTTAACATATTCCTTACTTCAATAAGCAATAAAAGAAAATTCTTATGGAAGGAGAGCAGATTCACAACTTGGGATTGCTCAGAAATGGAAACACAATTGGCCAGAGCACAGATTGAGCAATTTCCTAAATTACTTGGGAAAATCAGTATCTCCAAGCACCTGACTGCAGTGTCCCAACCTAGTCTCTGATTTATCAGCTCCACAATAACTGTTCAGGCAGCACATCCTTCTAAAGGATCCTGGGATCCAGCAGCGCGCACAGGTCACTAGCAGGAGCTCAGACATTTCTAACCCTTCACATCCATCCCATTATTCCATGATGAGCAGGGAGAAGAGCCCTGGGGGATGGGATCTGTGGGTACAGAGGAGCAAACAACACAGAGACAAGAAGCTCACTCTCCTTTAGCATCAATCCACACCACAAAATGTTTCTGAAAAATATTACTTTTGTTTAAGTCACTTTGGTTCAGAAATTGGCAAGACACAAAAATTCACCTGAGAAACTCCTGTTATCTCCCATGTGCAGTGAGCACTACAAACAGGCAAAGTTTAATTCATTTTACTTATATCCACAGCAAGAACACATTTGAAATCCACCAACTACTGCAGATTATGATGTACATTCAAATTGCTACTGTGCACCTGCCTGACCCACAAAAGAAAGAAAACCCACAGCAAAGGCATTCAGACCTTAAAAGCTGAACTCACAGTGCACAAAGCCCAACAATAAAACACATTTTTTCTTTTAACACTGTATTTCAAAAGGCTTTTCATTTTAACTGTAACATGTATGTTTCCATGAGCTTAAGTGTTAAAGTACCTATAACCTTAAAGGAAATGGTGAAAGCTCAAAGTAATAATAATGTTGTTGTGTCCTAGCTATTACAAGCAAACCTACTGATGGTTTGCTACACAAATTTGATTTAATTTAAAAAATGGGAACAGTTGAGTTCACTGCTCACATAGTAAAAAAGAAAGCATTCCCCAAGCTACAAGGTATTTTGATTTCACTGAGTATCTCGTTTCAGATGTGCTGAAGAATGAGGATCACAAGATCTTGACTAAGTGGAAACAAGAAGAATAAAAAATTGATATTAAAAATTGATATTAAAAATTTCTCACATGGTCTTAACATGTTGGAAAATGAAGGCTGGGACAATGGTGGCAGCCCAGCTCTGTGAGGAGAGCAGCAGGTGGGGCTGGCTGGTCCAGGGGCAGAGTGGCTTCAGCAGGGAGATCCATGCCAAAGGCCCAGCAGGGGAACATTTCCCTCCCAACACCGAGGTTGTAACACCTGATAACCACTCCAAGCACCCACAGGGCTCTGCTCCTCCTACATGAAGGCAACAATAAAGGGGAGAGGACAAAGTTTCCCTGAATATTTTTCTTCTGGCTGTACTACCAAGCAGTGCCTCAGGAAACTGCAGAGAACAAAACTATAAAATCTGCCCAAGCAGTGACACCTCCCATGTTTATGCCCCTCATGACTGGTGAGAAGGTTGAGGAATCCAGATTCAACTGGATTTTACTGTAAATCAAATGAGAAATACTCACTGCTCGGTTTTGTTTTCCATCAACACAAGGGGAAAACCACCCAGACAGACCTTAAATCAAAGTGTGATGCTCACAAAGTTCCTGCCTAACCATTCCTCTCTATCCCAACTGAACAAAGTTTTGTTCCCTTTACAGACAGATCCTTTAAAAACACATCAGAATAATCAAATCCCATTAATTGTGATCCTGTTCCGTTTTCTTGTGATTTAGGAATGAAATGATCAATAATTGAGCCCGTGCTATAAAGATGCTTCTTGGCTTTGCCTTACTGGTTTGGAAAAGTCAAAGCTCCACACGTGCCAGTGGAGGAGCTTCCCAACACTGTTCCCAAAGGAATGGCAGGCAGGAGCTGTGAGGGACACCCCAGCTGCTGAGCTGCTGCCCAGACCCAGACAAAGACCCCCAAGATCTCCAGGTCTGACCAACGTCCTCCATTTTCAGCAGTTCCAATAAAGACAAATTCTAACTGAAAACTATCTACTGTGTCCTTACCAAGCTGTTGTGCTTTTCATATTTTAAAGTTTAGTCGACAGAAAGTTACTACACAGAGAAGGATCCTGACTTCATGATATGTAAAAAGAGAAGACAAATTTCTCAACATCCCAAGGATTCAACAACTGCTTGGTTTCAGGGAAAAGCAGGAGTACATTAAGAAGAGTCTGATTGCAAAGTTTTCTTCCATTAATCAATATAACTTTATAACTATGTTCAAAGTTAAGAACTACTCTTCTACTTTTAGCATATTCCAATTATGGTTTGATTTGTGATGGCAGTGAAATGAGCTTTTCAAGTAGAATCCATTGTTCGGTTCTTCCCACCGGATAATTTGCTGCTAGGTGCTGCCTGCAACTTATCATCCATCAACAAAAATGTCAACAGAGTGGCAGGATTAAGGATCTTCTACAGAATCAGCACTTCTGCATCCCTGCTTTTGTCTCAGAAGGCCGTGACTGGATATTTGAGTTGCTGCACAAGAAAAACACAAGCCCTGCCTGATTTTGGGCCTGCCATTTTTCAAAAGCTGTCCCAAATCATCAAGGATGTAACACTTGAAGAGCAATTTCCCTTCTTCCTCCAGGCAGCTGCTAGAAACAAACCAATCCTGCTGTTCAAGAGCAAGCAAAGGTTATTTTTGCTATAAATTAAAGATAAATGTACCCTGCAAGAACACTTCACCTGGCAGAGTCAGAGCCAGAGAGATGAGCTTTTATCACAGCTATTTCAGTGCAGGTGCTGTATACATCAGATAAGACTTAAAATCTTCAAGTCATTTCAGATAATTAAATTAGATATTTTAATTTAAGTCTGTCTTTGCTCATAATAAGAATTTAATACTCTACTAAAAGGTTACTGAAGGTTCTTTTTTTTTAATTTAGTATTGTTTGGTGATTTTTTACAACAGCAATTGTGGAAATTTCAAACCAGGGAGGACACTAATAAAAACAAGCTTCATTTCTAGATTAAATCTGTCTAGCCTGTATTCCTCAGAACCAAAACTTGTTTATTCACTGATACTGAAGGCCCATGGAGAATTCCACATGGAGACTTCCCCCAGAGACATCCACCTAGGGAGATGTTTCCACATTTTAAGTAACTGGGCTTCTTTCAAAGAAATAAGTCATCTCACAAGGTTCAAAAGAGCTGTATTTTAGCCATTTTATTCAAAACATACAAAGCTTTAACACAAACATCTAAAGACCTTCTGTGATATGCTTATTTGGATACAATTCAAAGGGTATCAAAAACATCCTTTCCCATCACTCAGCTGCTTAAAAAATAACCTTTTTTACAAGAGGTGATTAGTTAGGAGCTCTACACCAAGAAATGAGCAACACAAACTACAAACCACACATTTAAAATCATAAATAGAAACTAAATTTCAGCACTACACCTAAATTCATCAGTTTTATGGCAAAAAAAAGAAAAATTCCTTGATGACTAAACCAAAACTGGAGCTCTCCTGAATTAATAATCGCAGTTTGTGTTACTTTTAGTTTTGTCAGGAAAATTAAGTAAAGGAGGAAGAGAGCTGAAGAATTTGTGTGTCAGAAAGCTCAGCTGAAGGCAGGTGCAGGTGTGAGCTTACCTCCAGCAGAAGGGGTAGCTGTGCTGGAAGGTGGTGCTGTGGATCAGCCGGCCCTTCTCCTTCAGCCATTTGATGATGTGCTTATCTGCATCCTGAAACACACACTGGCCTTGGAATGCACATTTCACCAAGCTACTACAGGATTTGTCTCAGACACTCAAATTAATTTTTTAAAAAAATCTATGCATAACCCAGCATTTACACACGCACACACAAAATTGCTATCAAGTTTATACATTTCCTGCAGGGGCACTATAAAACACCAAATTTACAAAGCTATTTGCTCTCCAAACCCTGTTTATTTACAGTGTCTTCAATGTGTCTCTGCTATATGGATAAATTAAAATTTATAAATTAAAGCATCAGTCTTTTTATACCCTTAACTCCCTTTCCATATACACACAACTGTGTGTAAAATTCAGGTTTTCTGAAGCACCAATACAAGCCAGAAACCACATTATTTAACATCCTAATGACTGAGTCTTCTAATTTTGTGATAGGAAATCACACAGTGCTTTTTACCTAATATTTAAACTTCCTGATACCACATTCCTCTAAAGTGACTGAATTTCAGAATTTGAAGCATATTTCACAGTACCTCCCTAACTAACTGGGATTTCATGCCACACTGGAAATTTGATAATTGATAATTCAATCAATTTGATGTACTGATAATTCAAGACAATCTACTGAACAAGTGTCAATACAACATTAAGGAAAAAAATATACAAGTGTCAATACAACATTAAGGAAAAAAATATACAAATATCCACGAGTGGAAAATTCAGTATCTTAAGAAAATTTTCCAAGAGCCTTAAATTCAGATTTTTACCAGCAAGAAGCTGAACACAGAGCCTCCAGTGTCCTCTTATTTGCCTTAATGCATAAAGCAGGAAGGAAAGATAGCTGATTGAATCCTCAACTTAATCGGAAAAGACTGTAAAATCCTGTATTGCATTTGTTTACAGAACTTGCTTTGCTATCAAACTGGAGCAGCAGGGCTAAAAGCAATCTGTTTTCTCAGGACACAGAATTTAAGAGGCACTCCCTGCTAAGGATTTGTATCTGGAGCAATGTGGAGTTCCTGGGGGTTCCTTTTCCAGGGATTCTCCTGCATCTGCTGGCAGTAAATTCCCAGGGCAGCACAGCCCACAAGTGGGGAAAAGACTGAATTTCTCTTTTCTAGGGGGTCACGTTACATTAACTGGCTGGGAGAAACTTAATGATGGCAACTGGAAATTCAGAGTCATCCAGAGGTGAGGGAGGCCCTGCACATGTGCCTGGAGACTCTGGACATGACATTTGTGTCAGGAAAAACCTCAGAGTGAGTGAGAGTCTCACTGGAGCAGCTGCAAACAGGATACTCCTCTGCCCTCTCACCACAACATTACTTGCATTTCAACTTTTTTTCTCAGCTGCTTAATAAACAAATTAAACAAATGTTGAAATAAATTTTAATTTACCCAGATACCAGTCACACATTGAAAACAAGCCCACACAGGGAAAGAAAACAAAGTTTCTACCATATATAAAATGTATCTTGAATAAAGTATTTCAGGCCCACTGACCTTCACATACTGCCCAGCAAAGTCAGTCACTTCTGCTGTGAAGCAGCCTGATGCATCAACAGGACACACAGGCACAGAGTCCTTCTGAATGATATTAAAATCCATGCAGACTCTGTAATCATCCTGCAAAAGAGACAAGCAGCAAGCTGTAAGAATACAAAATACTGGCTAAGATATCCATCCCTCGAAACAGAAATGAAATATTGAACAGAAAATGTGATGACTGGACAAGAATAGCAAAATACTCAGCCTTCGCTAATCCCAAATACTTATGAGAAAGTCATTTTTTACAGGATTGCAGTTTTACTCATGCAGAAAATTATGATTTCTTCAGACTGTGCCCTAGTACAGGGGATATGTGGATGTGTTTCTGTGCACATCAGTGCATACACACACACACATGTATTTTATTTGTCTGAGCACACACACCCATGGAGTGAACAGCTTCAGGCAACCCTTGCATGGCAAAGGAATCCAACCACTCCATCCTGAGCCTGGATCTGCCCAGCTCTCCAGCCAACAGGGCTTGTTTCAGAAAGCAGGTTGTTTTAATCAATCTAATTCTGGCATTTCACATAAGCAATCCCATTTTCTGAATGTCTTAACGATCCAAAGCCTTTCAACCTGTATTTCTCAATCATTTTTGGCCCATAGGCAATGCTACTGACCAAGAACCACACATGGACAACATCATTTTTTTTTCCTGGCCAGTCTCCATTTAAATTTTTAATTTCCTGTAGCAGTAAGGGAAAAAAAAAAAAAAACAAAAGAAAAAAAAGAAAGGAGTTGCTTCAGACTTTCCAGAACATGACTGAACAATAATGGTATCAGAGAAAAGATTAAAACAAAATAAGTAGGGGGATAGAAAAGTTTAGATTTTACCTTCCAGGCTGAAGTGACAGTAAATCTGTATCTTACCCAGGATACACAGCAGCTGTTTCACAGGAGCTGCACCTAAAGCACCTTCTGAGGCTGCCCAAGGACAGGGTGTGAATGCACATTTCACAGGCCAGTGCTCCACAGCTCCACGAGTTCTCCTTCCCTGGCCCTGACCAACACAGGTGAGCCAGCTCTGGGGTGCCAGGGCAGGGCTCCCATGTCCTGTGGGGCCTCATCCAGTCCCTCCAGCCGTCCCCACTACCCCTGATGCTCCCACTCCCCCAAGCCAGACCTGCTGTGTTTTACAAGGATGAAATCCACCCCCAGATGGGGAAGTTGGCTGCTTCATGGACCAAAGCTTTACACCCAGAAACAGCAAATCCCTGCAGCTCCAGCACTCCCAGCAGAGCACAGCCCTATCGTCCCAGGGTGATGTTATGATGCTTGTATCCCCATTCATGTGTGCTGTTTATGCTGGATATCATGTTCTGTGCCTTCAAGACTGGCTCTGAAGAGTGAATGTTTTGTTTTGGTTTCTTATCAGCCACTCCCCCATGGCTGGCAGGACATACAGATGGGACAGTACATTGTGCTGCATTTGCGTTTCGCCTTGCTTTTCGCCTT
>NW_005054580.1:531944-540614 GCF_000277835.1 Geospiza fortis
TGCACCGGGTGGCTCCAGCCGCTGCCCCAGCACCAGAGGGACTGATAACAAAGCGACCACCCCCAAGAGAGACTTTCTGAATTTGTCATCTTTTTCAGAGCAGTGACAGAGTGGTGTCATCTGGTATTGTTAATTTTGTGTGCTGGGGGTGCTGTGCCTGTTAAATAAACAGGTTCTTTCCACTTCTCTCCAAGGAATCCTTCCCGAACCGGTTGGGTTTGCTTTCTGGAGGGGCCCCCTTTGGAGATTCTCTCCCAAATTTGCCTTAAACCAGGACACCTGTCCAGCAGCTGCAGAAAGAATCCCACAATTATTGCCCTGCCCTTGTGACCCAGAAGAGTGTCTCCAACAGTGAGGACAGGTTCTGTCACACAACACTATTGCTCACATAAAAGCCAAGATCAACATCAGGTTTTTCCAGGATAGGAGTTACAGTGGTCACTCCTGTACCTCAAAATCCCTCAAAAGATTACACACAGAAGTTGTAATATACAAAATTAATAAGTACAGCTCATTTGTGAGAAATCAAAAGCTTTTTTATGTGAAATTTTAACAAAATAACAGCAACATGAAATCAAATGTTCACCTTCAGCACCTCTTAGCAAAAACAAACATCACTTTTGCCTAAGTGTCATGTACTGAAAAAAAAAGTGTATCAGTAACAGATCTATGAAACTTGTGTGTCACAGCCAGAGCAGGCACTAGCAGCACTGCAAATTAAAAATTCGTATGCAAATTCAAGTGTTACTAAAGCTTTTAAGTTGACTGCAGGTATATCTACATATGATGAAATGCCTGAGCAGCTGAATTTCAGTGTCATGTTAATCTGGAGGTACAATGAGTTTACAGCATTTTTAATACAGGTTTGTCTTGTTCTGTGAGCTTGAATTTTGATGTCTTTTGAACTGAAATAATAGAGTGCTCTGATATGGTGTGGCAGCTTGCATTTGGCAAAGGCAAATCACACAAGACAATGAAACTACATCTGAAACTAAATGGAACTGAATTTTTACTTTCAATTTTTTTGGAGAGGGATACATTGCTGAGCTATCAGCAATACAGAACACGTATCAGTAAGTAGGATTTTAAATAAATAAGTAAATAAACCCCTGACTTTCCAACTTTATTTATCAAAGGGACTAACTTATATTGATGGGAAGGAACAGAGACAAGACTCAAGGCTTGCTGTGAAGGACTGTGTTTTATTTCCTCACCTCTGACCACCCTGGTGCAGTTATTTCTTTTCTATTCACCTTCACCTCGACAGGAAGGTGCAGAGGAGCCAATTAAGCAGGAACACAACCCTGTCTGCTACCATGAACCATCTCCCTTCCTTCAGCTAAGCCTGTCTAAAGGCCAACAAGCAATACCAGCAGGATTCTACACAGAGCCTGCTGTGTAATAATGAAATCCTGAGCTTACACCAGCACCTCTGGGAGCTTTTCTGAACAGAAATAACCCAGGGGCTGTCAAAACTGAATTACATGCACACCCAAAAAGAAGGCAGCAGCTTTAGGTGCAACACACACTGTGCACTTTCCTTGTGAAGGCAGCACAGCCCTTTGACTCAGGCCCCTGCACCAAAAGTTATCAAACCTGTCCTTAGCTGATGACTGCAAAGTTTTTTTTGTGATCTCTGTGCACTTTTTCCTCACACAATGTTTTATGGTTTTTTTTCTTTGTGAAGCATTTAACTGTTACTCTCAGGTTTTTCCTAAAAAAATGTTTTACAAGTAATTGCTGATTTCCCAGGGGGGAGAGAGAGAAGAATATTTTTTCCTCTGTGTTTACAAAACTCAGTGGGCTTATTAAAAAATCAAATAAAAGAGGGCAGATAATCTTTGCTCTAAGAGGCCAGTCAAGCTTTCCAACAAGCTGTTTCCAATAAGTTTAACTGGACTGTGCAAATACACAATCCACTCTTAGGGATTGTGTGATTCTTTCCTGCCCAGGGAAAGCTTCTTCCAGAGCTCCTTCTCCTCCTTCCCTCCATCTCCCACAGCAAGAGCTCCAGACTCTAAATCAACTCCCACCCTCTGGAACATCCAGGATTCAGCTCCAGGGGAGAGTCTGAGGAGCAGAAGTGGGACAGGATTTACCCTCCTGAGGACACTGACCAGCCACCACCATTTTCTTCATTAACTGCTAACACAACCCCACTCTAATTTTCTTTATTCAGAGCTATATTAAGCTGGAACATCTTTTCACATCAACCATCATCCTGACAAGGGAAACACCACCACAATGGATGTTCCCTTCAGCAAAATGCAGGGGAAAAAGGATGGAAGAGGATGGGCTATTTCACAGGAATACAAAGAGGCCTGTTGCTAATGCCAAGTTTCTCTGGAAATTATGACAGAGCTCGTGGTCCAGGGATTGCTAATTGCTAGGCACTGCAAGTTTTTTGAGGGCATCTTTGGATAATGGCTGAAGACAGGACACTCTACAAAAAGGACAATAAGCCTAAACTAGTGCATTTAATTCAAGTGTCTAAAACCTGAAATGATTAAATCCATGACAAATTATTCCTCTTAGCCTTAAAAAAGAACAGACTGAGGGAAGGGACAATAAAGACAGAAAAAAAAAGAATGGAGTGCAACAAAATCCTTTCACACCAAGGGATAAAGTCTCAGGACAAAAGCAGTGAAAGCATTTTCTCATTCTCTAAAAGCCCAGTGAGTAATGAAATTGAAACACTGAAGAGGGGCAGTGTGCTGAGCAGAGCTGCTGTTCCAAACCAAAATCAACACCTAGCAAAGCCAGTTTTCACTACCAGTGCCACAGACCAGCCCTTTCCAAAGCTCCAGCTTCAGCCTCTGAGAAAACCTGAGCTCAATGACACCCAAAAGATCCAGTGGCGAGTTCAGCTCACACAACACAACACAAACTCCAGAGGGGGACACAAAAATCTCCAGCTAGCACAGGCACTAATGGAAGAGCTCATGAGAATACAAAGCTACATGATATTCTTACACTTTTAAGCAGCAAATGGGAAGATTGTTGAACACCAATCACCCTGAGAGAGTCCCCAGGAGCTGGAAAGCCAAGCAATGTGTGCTGGCCAAAATTAACATCACAGATACAGTGTAGTTGATACTTACAGCACCAAAATAGGGAGCCTGATGGACAACCCCTGTGCCTTCCTCCTCCTTCACATAACCATCCACCACCACAGTAAAAGCACCATTTTCTTTGCACTGTAACATAAAAATATCATTTTATATATTATTTACTATATATTTACTCATTTTACATATTATTTATTATATATTTATTTATACACATACAGCAAAACAGAGCTGCTCAGAACCTGGCAGAGCCAAAAGCCACACAAAAGAGGAAAGAATTGCATCAAAAATCAGTGACACGGTAAAATGTGACATCCCTAACATGACTTATTGACTTCCCATAGCCCAGACACCTGTGTACTTCATTTAAAGAGTGTCAAGTGTGATTAAATCTCACACCTCTCCAGAAGGCCTCCAAGTCAATTACTGTTCAAGCCACAGATCTTCACACAGTTCTGTGCTTAATAGACTGCAAATCAATACACTCCTGAACGTGGGGACACAACCAAGAAAGGTACAAAAGTTCCTCTGCATTTTTGTATGTCCCCTATACCTCTGATTTAAATAAAAAGTTTGCTTTTATTGTCACACATTTTCCTTATTTCCTCCAGAGAATAACATGGTAAAATACCAACTAAAAACAGAGAGAAGAGAAAATCCAGAAAAAATTTGCTAAGAAAAGATATGACAATTTTCAGTGTGTTCAGTGTACAGATAATGAAAAATAAAGGGTTATTTACTATTCCTTAAAACAAAAATAGCAAAAAAATTACTGCAGTCACAGCTGAACCAAATATGTTACAAAATATTAGGTTTGGCTTGTTCTGAAGGGAACTATTTTGAAATAAGATCTCTATTCTAAATAAAAAATTGTAGATGTAGATCTGCTTCCTTACAAGTACAGCAGGACTCACAAAATTTATCCATTCCAAACCTCAGATGCACAGTGCAATATTCCAGATTCAGCTGTGTTTGACTTTCCTCTAGAAATATCAGACATTGCTCCCTGCAGAGGTTTTCCCACCTCTGCTGACTCCTACACATGTTTAGGAACGGGAAGTGTCTCAAATGGCCAAATCCCTCACAGGAGCTCCCAGCTGCCTGGCCAGCAGAGCTGCACCTCTCCTCTTTGAAAAATGTCATCAGTTTTTAATCAGATTGGTTTTTTTTTAATTAGAAACATTCTCTAGGCACTCTCCTATTGCTACGTATTCTTTTATCATCTATGATGCCAGACCTAATGCAGGTGAAAATCTCCATCCAGATAAATCTGATACATTAATAGGGTTTTAGCAAAGGATTTTAACTCTTCAGTGGGAAACATGACATGTCTGTGATTGTTATCCAAGTCATTTCCTTGTGAAGACAAAGCTGGGCTTAGGAGATAGACAACAATCACCAGATGAGAAAATGAGAGAATATTGGTTAATATGTACTTGTTGATATGCATTTAAGTTTCTCTGCAGTCTGAAATCAAACTTCTATTTATCATCCAGTGTAAAACTTAAAGGAAAAAATTAAGAGAAAAAATTCAACACTGTTTTTCAAACTTCCAGTATTTAATACAATCTGGAGTTTGTTATTAGAACTTAAAATCTTTTTATAATATGAACAAGGAATACTCAGAATGGGTTTTATTCTTGTCTTTATATCCTGTACCAAACACCAAACTGGTTCATCTTACCTGAATAAAATATTCAAAGAGTGGTTTGTATGTCTTGCCTTTAAGAACAATACCAGGAAACCTGAGGGGAAAGATTTACAAGAACACAAATTAACAACTTGAAAACTGGTTTTTTTCTATTTGCTTCTTTACCTCCCTGACAGAATTTGATTTCAGAAGATGAAAATAATTTCCTTAAGTTTACTTCCCACTTCTGTGGTAACTTGGAGAAAAACCAATGTCTTTTATGCATCTCTGCTACCAGTCAACAAGTTGTACCTGATGGGCTTCAATCAAACAATCAATGTAAATTAATAAAGGAATTAAGCATTAATGGCAAGCTCCTTATGGTAAAGCTGGGCAAGAATCTTCTAGATAAAACACAATAATCCTAACAAGAAAGCCCTAAAGCTCAGCATGTCCAAGAGCACTGAATAACGATCCTAAAGTTTTATGTACAGGAGATTGTGACACGGGGTACTGCAGCCTGTGAAGCTCAGATATCTCATTCCTTATTCCAAACTGGGCATCCAGACTCTCCACAGGCATCTCAGGGAATGACCCCACACAGGCAGGGCTGCCTGGGGAGCAGCTGAGCCAGACAAGGCACAGGGGCAGAGATGGAGCCTGGCTCCTTCAGCCCCTGACAGCAGCTGACAAAGGCAGGGCTTAGGTTGGGATTTGCAGCTCAGAACTCCCCTGAAAGTGCTTAAATTGTCCAACTTCAGGGGAAAAAAATCAGCTAAAACATAACTTAATCTAAGAGATGGGCTGGCTCTCTGACTGTGTCCCAGCTGTGGTCTCTCCCTGCTCTGTCCTTGATCTACAACTCCCAAACAATGGTCAAACCATAAAACACTTGACTCCTTCAAAGTGGGGGACTTTCCAAAGCTGTTTCCCTGCACAGGAAGGACCTGCAGCAGCTTTTACTGCCAAGTTCAAGAAAACAAGCCCACACAGGGAAAGAAAAGTAGACTAGCTTACAAATATTCTCATGTATCTTTTCTAATTCGTTTCCATGCTGACAGCTTTGTCTTCTTCCTTGCTACAGATACACTCAAAAATCATCAATTGTTACCTCTTCTATTAACTCAGCTTTGCTTTCAGGCCAGCTGTCAAGCCCCTCCATGCTCAGCTCAGCACATAGAATATCCTCTAGGAATAGGGGAGATTTCTATTTTAAGCCTCAGCTTTGCAGATGGTTTATATGTTTTTATATTACAAACAGCCTTAGGAATGTTTGAGGTGCTTAATCAGGATCAGATGAGAGAGAAGCATCCCAGTGCTCAGCCACACAGATGTGGGAATGTTCAGATACAGAATGTGAAGCACCAGAGTTGGCTTAAAAAAAAAAAGTACATATATTCTTATTTAACACAAGTCAGAGAAAGGTAGAGGTTGTGGATCACATTCCTGATTTTCATTGTGGGATCTGAAATACTTTGTTTGCCAAAATCCTGAACTTCAGGTTGAAAATTTATACAATGGTGCCTTCTTGTGACCTAAGCTACAGCAGTAAGATTTGTTTAAAATGACTTCAGCAATCCTTCACTCTCAGGAGATCAGAAATCTCTGGTTTGGATTCTTTAGCATCCAAAAAGAGACAACCAGGGAAAACTGTGAAGAAATTAAATGTTTAATATGCCAAAGGACTGAAATCTAACACAAGGGGAGGGAAATGCTCAACAATCACATCCTACCTCTGCTAAATAAAACAAGAAGCCACTGAATGGCCAGAATTGGGGTAATACACCCAGACCAACTCATGAGTGCAAAGCAGCCAGTTCAGGGGATTTCACACACTGAACACTTTCATCAGACCATTCCCTGACCCCAGCCTGATCCTGCTATAGATTTTGTTCCACCAATTTCTCCCTCAAGGGCCTGACTGTTTGAGAATTTAAAAGTGAGCTAAAGGAAGAAAGAAATTAAGAGCAGAAGTGGTGAAGTTCATTTCCATGAATTTAGATACTTGTAGATCTAAATCTTTCACAGGTCCACTCAACCACCTTTTAATTATCTCACATTTGAGAAAATTAATTATTACATAACAGAAAAACTGGAGCATGACCAAAACCAGAAAAGAAATCAGCCTGAGAAGAGACCATAGCACTAATACAAAAAGAATTAAAATACACTGATCCGCCAAGAGATTTGCTAGCAGCCTTATAAATGGGCAGAGGTTAAAAAAAGGGAAATTTAAAAAATAATCAGAGATTGGAGGGGGTGAGTGTTAGAAATACCATCAATCAGGGACATAAATTCAGCACCTGAAATGTGTATGATTGCCTTAAAGAGCAGGCTTTTCAAATTTCTGATGAAGACACCACATCAAAAGAAGGCCCAAATGTTCTGTGCACTCCTCATACAGAATGACTGCAGTCACACTGAAGTCAAATTTGTAGTATTGCATTAAAAGAAGAATTTGGAAATAAAAGACAACAGATCAACAAATTTAATATATGAGCTAGCTTGCTTCTTTTTTAAGCCCAAAGCAAATGTATTAAAAAATACTTAAGAACATAAAATGGTTTTGATAGAAGTTTTTAGACATTCTGAACTGGTTTCAAAAGACCAAAAAGGAACAGAGTATCTGTATTTCCCAAGAGAACTGAAGCACTGATGGAACTAAAAACCACTGAGACAGGTCTAACAACCTAATTCAACTTTAAGTGATGGACAGTCTTTAGTAAGAGAAGTGCTAAAGAATATAAAATGTGAATTAGTCAAGAACAAGCCACACAAAGCCAAAATTTTTGGGGCAGACTTGCCAGCTTAGATAGCAAGCAAGCAGGTCAAATTTAGGTCTTAATGTCAGTGAGAGTTTTGACACTATCATTCCAACACACACAAATACTGGAACTGGAGGACACACCACCACTTCAAGAGAAAACTGTTGTTAATTCAGTATCAGACCAAAAGAAAATTCCCAGTGGTGGCCTGGCAGGACCGGCCTGACACTGACACTGTTCAGTGGTTCCACTGATGACTCAGAGGGGAGGAAAAAACTCCAGAGATCACAAGTTCAGCCAAGCCTGAAGAATGAGAGCACTGAACATCATCTTCAGAAACTGAACACCAGCTTAAATTGATACAGACCAAGTGACAGATTAAGAGCATTCTCATAGAGGGGGGAAGGATGGAAATCAATGCAGAAATCTAAAATTATTCAACTGTCACAGTATGAGCCATCAGAACAGGAAACATCTTAAACATTCCAGCTCTGTATTTCCCTAATTTAATGATTACATGCAACTGCTTAGCTGAAATATCCTCTATTTTTTCAATGTACAGCTTTCAAATGCTTGATAAAAAGACTCAAATAAAAATAACTGATGCCAGTGAAGAAGGGGTGTAATTCTCAAAACCATTTCTAGTCTTTATTTTTTATTGTGGTTATGTGGGGTTTTACAGGGTTCTCTGGTTTGTTTGTTTGAATAAAGTGAATAAACAAATATTTGTTGTATTTGACCTCTTTAACAGGCTGCTGGTTTATACAAAATGTTTAAGAGAAACCAAGACAGATATTTGGTCTAAAACAGCTACAGAATTTAATACCTGCACCCCCTGCCCAGTCTGCCTTCTTAAATAATTCCTCTTTTTCCACCTAATCAAACACCCTGCAGAAAGCAATGACAGTCACTAGTTAAAGAAGTAATATTTATTGGCTAAAAACAGTGGGATTGCTTTGCACATTTCCCTTGAAATCTTTACATCTTGTGCAGGAGAAGGCATCTGGACCACACCTCCAGCATTTTCTCAAACTTTAACCTTTATGTAAACACAAAGGAGAAGGGTGGACTATGGAACCTTTTTTCCCCACCACAATACAAAAACCCAATGAAACTTTTTTCTATTTGTAGCTTCATATACAAGACCAATTTGTTACAGCAAACTTCAGTTCCTTTTATAGATTTTTGAAATATAAACACAGATGTA
>NW_005054580.1:540635-560533 GCF_000277835.1 Geospiza fortis
CACTGAAAGCTAGCAAGTATAATAATTTATGTACTTGCCTGTCAAGTATCTGATATTCACTGTCAGATTTGTACAGTGCCACCAGTCTGGACTCCATCAAAATGTAAATCTTCCCTGTGGCTTTATCTAGAATATAAAATAAAACAGGAGTTTCATAAACCTGTTTAATCCCCTCATTTGCACCATTATGAAACCTTTCAATGTATGCAAGATATTTTAACAATAAAACTGCCCACAATAATCCTTTCCTACTTTCCAGCTACTTTTTCCCCACCCAGCCAGTTAAGGAACACTTTCCAAAGGCTAAATTTAAACAGAAACCACAGGATAAAACCCAGGCCACTGATTTTCAGTGTGTTTTGTTGTTGCAGAAGCAGAAATGCCTTTTTATTATTGCTGAGTCAAATAAAAAAGCAATTGAGAAGTTTCAGTAAATTGTAACTGAAACAGAGGGAAATGATTGGAAGATGGACAATGAGTACATTAAATCAGTATTATTAAGTTGTAAGGTAGTGATTGCACTTCATGCAGCCTTCCTGAGATTTGCTATTTCAATTACATGCCTGCATTTCTTTATAAAAGAAGTATATACCAACAAAGGAACTTAACATCAAAAATGAGTGACATGTTATGAAGAAAACTCATTTTCTATGCCAAACCTTCCTGATTTCCTAATTTCAATGACAAATTTTATTCAGGTTCCCACCCTGCCAACTTAGGGTCACAGTCCCACAGCAGTGAGCCAGAGACATCCAAACCCAGCTCAGGGCATCAGGCAAGTGAGGTGATTATTTCTAAAAATACCCAGTATTTCTTTTTAAGATGACCAAATTTATGTTAAAACTTTTGAAAACTGAAACATACTTAGTTCTCTTCAAAGAAAGAAAACCCAAACAGGTGGAGTTCACTGCAAAGGCCTGCACAACCTCATGTTTAACACACAACAGATTCATGTGGTCATGCTGAAACTGGAAATTCCTACTCACTATTTCACTTTATAAAAAAAAAGAGGAGAGGTGTTTGTACATGAAGGTATAACTAAAGACTACAAACACACACACCTTTTTTTTATTATTCTTTATTTCATCTATCAATATTTTGTAAGGAACAGTCCTCTCAATTCATGTTAAATAACAAGAGCAGAGCAGCTGGAAATCATCAGCCACATCCAAAGTGAATCTGATCCTTCACACTATCACTGGTTCAACCCCAGCAAAGTTCTGTAAATTTCACATAAACCAGTGTAAAATACAAAACATAAATACAAATCCACAGGCCCTGAAGGAAGAGATGTTCCACACTTGCCTCTGAGTTTTACATATTGCAGTTCTGGGTTAACACAAAGGGCCAGGTTGCTGGGCAAGGTCCAGGGAGTCGTGGTCCAGGCAACAAGAGAAACACTTGGATCTTCCTCCAGAGGGAAGCTCACAGTCACTGAGGGGTCCTGAACATCCTGAAAAACAATGTAACATGCCATGTTCACCTGTGATGGAAAAGGTATTGGCAACATTAAAGTCAGGATAGAGCACCAGTCACTGAGCTCCTCATTACACCAGTGCAATCTGCCAGTCCAACAAGGCCACAGGGTTAAAATCCCCCATTAGCAGGGAGATTTGGGGGATTTGCTGCCAAAACAGCAAAGAAAGACAAGTGCAGTTCCTATAGGCACCTCTTATAACCTCATTTACGAAGTTTAGAATCAATCTCAAGGGTCAGGAAAATGAGCAGCTTCTCAGATACTGAGAAATACTTAGATACTGCTAAATAAAGCCTTTTCCACATTTTCTTCTGCAGCCAGGGATTAGGAAGAACAGACATCACATAAAATGATTCATCTCTAATTAAGAAGCTGTTGTCAACAAGGGGGAAAAAACATTTGGGGTACTTAAAAACAAGAGTATGTCAATATTTAAGAGTAAAAAAAACTCAGGGAACGAGACCTTTGTCAGCTACCCCATAAAACTTCACCTTCAAATGAGTCCTAAAATCCCCTGAAAAGAAGTTTTTCTTTCAGCCAGCTACAACCCTATTCAGTCACTTCACATTTCACATATGATGAAAAGCTGCTTGTAAAAACAAGTCTAGCCCTGCAAATGTGAAATTTTCCCTCTGAAATCCCACATGCCAGCTCAGAGGGTGCCATGCACAGCGACCCTCAGCCCTAAAATAGGCGCTGTGGCCACGGCTCTGCTTTCCAGCCAGCATCATGGAACACTTAATGGCATCATGGGACAGGCAGCTATTTATGTCTGAGCTCAGGGCTGCTCCAGAGGGAATTTTCTGTGAACATCTGGTGCAGTCAACAGTAAAACATAAATATTACATAAGCCATGGCCCAGGCTCAATACCAGGCAGAGATGGAGCCCTCGGTTTGGGCGGTACCGAGCGTGAGGCAGCGCTGCAGGCTCCTCGCTGAGCTCACCAAGGAGATAAAAACAACTGGCAAAGATTAAAAAATACCATCCAGGCTGGCAGGTAATGTGTTGTGTAGTGTTTTAGCTGTTAGAATTTCACCTGCAGACACCATTTCCTCAGTTTAATGCAGTACCAGCTGCTGGCATTGATAACTCAGGTGTGCCTTGGACACCCAGCTCTGGCTCTGAACGTGCCTCTTGTGCTCCTGACCTGTGTCCCAGCTCTCAGAGGATCAATAAACAGCAGCCAAAGGCTGCTTTCCACTGAGAGAAAGGCAACAGCTGCCTCATACCCAGGAATGGCTGTGCTCACCAACAATAAATCCTGTCAGCTCACAGACCCACAACTTCCAAACACCATTTCTGGCAGATGAAAAAGGTAATTTTTGCATGGAGTGGCAGAGTAGCATCCCACCCACACACACCTCTGGATCTAGAGTAAGAAACAGCATCTAAATATTTCATTAAGACTCAAGAAAAGAGCTTCAAGCTTTATGGAAAAAGAGAACATAGATACACATACTACAAACCCTCCAAAATAGTCCTTGTTCTAAAGAAAGCTCATTTATCTGAGCCTGTGTGAAATGGCAGCCCATAAGGGCAAGAAAAGTAATTATTTCAGTTGTCAAACAGTCACAAATATCAAGATCTCTTTGCAAATCTCTCTTTCATAAATCACAAACCGTTTTTTCTTCAGTACAAATACCCTTCAGCAACACTGAAAGCTCTGGTATCTCTGGTATCTGTGGGCTGCATTGTGCTCCAAGTCTATTTAAACATTTGTTTTAAAACCACTATTTTTGGCCAGAAAACTGGCCTTTTTTAGGCAAGATATAGAAACCAGATGTACAATCTGTGCTAGCTCTCTGCTCTCACAAGGCAAGTGGAAGATTTACAATGTAAGGATATGGAGGCCTGGGTCAGGATTGGAGGGGATACAAAACTTCTATCTACAAACCAACGTGGAATTTGGAAAATTGGGACACAAGTTCTGCCTTCACATACATGAACATGAGTTTGTTGTAAGTGAGAAGCTGCACTTGCTTCATTTTGTCACTCATTTTTAAAGAAACATTTTATATACCACAGTAAATCCTGCATTATATTGGGTAAAACATTTTCTGGTGTTTCCCAGTGTAAATTAATGATTCTTAGAAGAACCATTATCCTACAGCTACAGAGTCTTTGACACTCCTTACAAATCACCTCACAGAAGATTCAAATCCTGCCAAAGATCCTCTTCTTTTCAGATGTGCACAGACAGGGACAATGCAGCTCTGCTCTGAAAATTCAGCATGAAAATCCACCACTACAATAAAGCCTTGAGAGCACAGAGAGGGAGGAGTTTACCACAACAAAAAAAGTGGGTACTTTAAACATCTGTAAGTAGTAACCAAGGAAGAAGTCTAAGTTCAAGTGATCCAAACAAATACAGCAAAATACGATCAAAATTAACCCATTTACCTACATTTTATCACCAATTCGGAGTGTAATGACATGTTTAGGAACCATCAAGTGAAAAGTACTAAAGCTTTACAGAAGAAAATAGAGAAATCTGACTGCAGCTTACCTTGTAGTTCTGATGGGACTCAAAGTTGGACAGGGGGGTGTTGCATGCAGTTGAAAAAGGCATGACCTTAACCCCTCTATACACCAGGCCTTTGTCATAGAGCTGCTTGAAAACCCACCTGCAAGTACACAAGGAACAAGGAATGACTTGGTGTTTCACATTTAGTAAATAAACTGTAAAATTTATTTTACAATTTCTGCTCTAGCTGGAGTTTCTTTCTGGTGACACTTAAAAAAATAATCCACCATAAACTTAAGACAATATTTGCAAGTCAGAAGGCAGAGAGATAATTGATTGCAACTGCATTTCTGGCAGATTTTAGCTTTGGCTGGTACTAGCAGCTTGGTATTCCATGCACTGGTGCATAGCACAGAGATTAACCAGCAATATGGATTTTTGTTCCATCTAAATCCCTTCTCAGATCTCCTGAATACAAAGATCACCTGAAATTTGAACAAGGTTGAAATCAGTCATAACTTAGAGAATAGCTGTAGTGACATGGCTGCTCACTTCTCACATGATCTTAATTTTCTGCTGCAGCATCCAGTGCTACAGCAGAGACACAGATACAAATCAGAGTCACCTGCAACCCAGCCCAAGTAAATCCTGATCATTTGAGAGCATTTTCCACAGGAGGCCACAGTTAACCATGAACTCAGTGCTGCAATTTAATGTTCTATTTTGAACTCTGATCCTCACCAAGACCTCAGTCTCACAACAAGGTCTAACTCTCCTCAGGAAATCATCAGTTCAGCCTGGAGCATAGCTGGATCCTTATGTTTTCTTGAAATAATCAAGACAGCACTTAATATTGCAAGTGACAAATTGAGTCAGTGCTCAAGGTGAATGGAAACTGGAAGAGAAACTCTTCACACAACAACTCAAGGTGTGCATGTGATGGAGAAACCCTGAATGCTCCAGGGTTTCCTCAAGGATCATCAACATTTATCAGCTTCTCCCATCCTGCTGACTTGCACACTCAGTGGCACAGCCTGCAGGCTGTAAGGCAGGAGAGGCCAAGCCTTAAATAATCCTGCCAGCTTCAACTCACAAATCAGAGCTGCTGCAGAGCCTCCTCGTTTTGAATTTCACAGCAAAACTGTTAAACTCTGCTGACTTTAAAAGCTCCTTTATTCAAACTATGTTTTCAAACCATTCTGATCCCTTTTCTGGGTCCCTTTGCAGATAAATAGCTCATTGCTAAGCAACCAACCCAGTCCTGGCAAGCAGCACTTCTTTCTGCAGGCTGTCATTTTGTGCTTGAGAATCTGGACCTGTATTTCAGTCAGTGTCTTGTCTTCTATGCTTGGAATTATCATCTTCAACAAAAACCACAAGCAGACTATTGCACTGATTTTATATGTGGCCCAAAATAAGAATATCAAGAGACATGTCCTGGCTTGCTGACATGGAAGTGCTCTGATGCCTTAATCAGAATAATTATTACACTGCAGATTAGGCAGCTGGAGAAAATACAGAATGTCACACAGAAAAGATGTGCAGTCCAATCAGATTCATCCATGGGCCTCCAGTAGAAGTCCAAAACTCTCCTATGAGTGGTCATTAACATCAGAAAAATTAGATAATCCAAAGTCTGAGATGGAAAAAAGCCTCTGAGACCTTTAGCAGCATCAAGTTCTGCCACAGAGAAGCCAAACCCAGGAGTCTCTCAGAGCTGTGCACTCCTACAAAGGTGCCTTACCTTACACACAGCTCCAAAGAAACCTTGTTCAAACAAGAAACGTCACCAACAGCAAGATGTGGCTGCCTGACCCCCAAGCCAAATCTGAAACATAGCAGTGAGTGACTATTTTACAGTGGAGATTTTAAATTAATCAGCTTAGACTTGTATAAATCTAGATCAGTCTTTTATAAAAATGATCCCTGAATATAGTTTCACCAGCTTTCAGCATATAAATTTGAGCTGGCTAACTGCACAAGTTTTTGTGGGAGTTAAAGTAACTTTAAATGTATGCTTACCCCCTCAGAGCATAATTAATGCAGCCTGTGACAAGTGACAGCATTCCTTCTGAAGGTGTTCTATTTGCCTTTCAAAAACAGTAACTGAAACACCTATAGAAAAAGGCTCCACTTTCCTTTCTATAGAACACTGCCTACTAACAGCACACAAAAACTACTCAGAGAAACACTGAATATTTAATTCAGCTGTAAATATAACTGTAAACTCAGGGAGCTGCTCAGGAAAGGTGAGCACTAGTGGAGCTGCCATGCTCCCAATGCAGGCCAGCATCTCCCTCCTGTGGCAATCCCATCCCACTGCACAGCCCGGGCTACAGCTGTGCACTCAGAGCAGGGGTGGGTAAGAGAGGAAATCCCTGAGCACAGCCCTGCCCTGAGCACATCTCTGCCCTGAGCTCCTCCATCCCTCCTGCCCTCTTTGGAGTTTGTCACAATCTGTCCCCTCACACAGCCATTCCAGCAGAATAAACAGAATTCTAGTTGAGTCAAGTCTACTGTTTGATGCCATAGCCCTCATTTTCACTACACAAGCTCTTTTGTTATCTTAAAAAGCACCTAAAATGGTTTCCTTAACAAAAAAGCTGCTGGTGTGCGACCAGCAGAGCTGCAGAGGTGATTCCCAAAGAGCTCCCTGCAGCAGAGCTCACCTGAAACACAGCACCTGCCAAAGATGAGATGGTTCCAACAGTAAGAGTCACTGACAGGTGGAGATCATGTTTTGATTAAAAAGTCATCCCAATATTTTAGACAATAACCTCACAGAACATGGTCTAACCCTCATGTTTGAAAAATGCTGACACTTTGCAAAGGGGCCCCAGGTTTGTAAGCCAAAATTGAAAATGCTGTGCCTTCTGAAAAAAAATAATAATCTAAGGAAACCACAGAGCTCCTTTCTAGTGACAAACAAGCCATTTACTCACAGAAGTGAGAAATCAAATCCTGTTCCTCTAACTCTGCTGCATTTCTCCTCACACATAAATAAATTTAGTTGCATCCTCTTGGCTGTGGGAGCAGCACTCAGACCTTTAGTGAAGAAAAATTCAGTTTGGGAAAAGGTGAAATGCATATTTCAGCTTCTTGTTAAGAGAGAATCTGGTCCCTAAAGGTGCAAGGAATGTTTAACCTCCAAAGTGGCAAGAGTTTGTTGTTCCTGAAGTGCAATGGGGGTCAAGCCCAGTCAATAACAAAGCCTTGCTCTCCCCAGAACTCCCAAAAATCCAGAAGCTTCCTGCAGAATTTGTTCATCCAAGTCACACAAACACCACACAAACAGCACATGGATATAACCAAATTCCTGCAAAGGGAGCTTTTACTTCGAAAAGATACTGAATCAGTCAATGCAGCACTGCAAACACCCCTGACATCCCACATCCAGCATCTCTCAGTACCCAAAAGCAAGCTGCCCTTCTCCAACACCTCCATCCAGCTCACATCAAAGAGAAGGTTTGATCTTGGCACTTCCCAAGCCCTTAATGCCATTCCTTTGAGGGATCAAGGAGCTCTGTTTGCAGTGATCAGTATCTAAGGGTTTGAGAACTCCAGTCTTTCCAGAGAACTACCTCATAACAAACACGGAGATTTATTTTCAAACACATATAAAGTGCTTTGCCCCCTTTTTTTCTCTTTAAAGAAAAAACAGCAGGAACTGTGAACAGTTCCGTGGCCATTAGGACAGCAGGATCTAGAGGTCTACGATTTCAACATATCCATGGTACTTTAGGTAAATGGACAAAATTATTGCTGTGTGACCTCACATCAGTTCACACCAAGATAAAAGGACAATTTTAAAGCCTCTGTAGACCTACCAAACAAATCCAGGCACAAACACCACCCTGTGTAAGAAGCCCTGTCATTTTAAAGTTCAGACAACACTGCATCCTAACAGCACCATGGCAAGCAGAGCTCCTGAGGAAAAGGTTTTCCTACAACTCATGGACAACACTTGAAAAACAAGAGGAAATTAAAATGAAAGCAACATGCAAAAACAGATGCTTAGGGACAAAAACAAAAAAAAAAAAAAGAAAAAAGTACTCAAAAAACACTGGATGTGAATCAAAAATGCATAAGCCTAAGTGGAACATGAATTCCAATAACAAACACAACCTATCTTTAGAATAGCAGCTTGGAAAGAGAGCTCCTGAAGAAAGTCAGGAAAAGCATTTCTTTGTTCCAGGGCTAGGAATTGTTGAGTACAGAAGTTGTCAAATACCATGTTAAACTAGCACTGAAAGCTTTAAAAACCTGGCATACAGAGATTATTATCCTGTTCCAGGTCTACCCTCCAAGCTGTAACCTCCAGAACTGTGTGTCTGTTGAGAGATTCTGGATCAAGCCAGAAATGCAAAACACCTGCATAACAGTAAATCTGAATATCTAAAACTGATGCTAGACTTTTCCCAAAGGTCAGCCATAGGACTGCAGTTTTCCTCCTCCAAAATACAGATAAGGGGATACAACAAGACTGGAATGGTGAGAAGGTAACAACCAGGGGGCTAGAGAACTTAATGCACAAAAGAAATACAAGAATGAGGGGAAAAAAATACAAGTAGCTCATAGAAAAATGGACAAACCACACTTCTTATCACCAGTATCTCTCTAGAGAATCATTAGTCATGAAATACACAGAAAACAATGGTGATTTCTATTAGGAGAAATCTATTGGGAGAATTTCTATACAGAGATCTGCTGTTCTGAGACCGCTCTGGTTTATAAAGTGCTGAGTGCTGGGCCTGTCTCAGGGCAGGCTGGGTGTGAGCCCAGCTCTCCCTGGCAGCTCCTCCCAGAGCTCTGTCACCAAGGGCTGTCTCTACCAGGCTCAGCCCGCAGTTGCTCGTTTGGGCACTAGATGGTGACAGGAATCTGCTCGAGCCACCCTTCAGAGGAGCAGGAGGAGAGGCCAAGCCCTGGCATCACCTGGGAATGCAGACCATCCCCTCATCCCACCTGGGCTGCTTCCCAGGGGTGAACTCACGCCCAGCCCACCCCTGTGCAACAGCCCAGCACTGAGGACAATCATTTATAGTTATTCCACCTCCCAAAGGTTTCTTTCAGATCACCTCAGAAAGAAGTTTAAGCTCCCAAACTCCTCTCCATTTCACTGGATGTGCCTTGTGGCTGTACAAAAAAAAGGCAATATTCCATGTTTGTGCTATGCCAGCTCAAGAACATCACTGACTGCACTGTTCCAGTGAAGGGCACTTCTTCACTGAGATCCAAGCTGGCTGCAGGACAAATTGTAAAGAATTAGAACTTAAAAATTCTCTTCTAGTTATTCAGTATGTGCAGAGTTGACTGCATCTTAACATGCAAACCAGTGCAGTATCACCTCTCACTGACACCAACTTTCAATCCTCCTCTGAAAAATTCTGTCAGGATACCACAATTCTACCAGTGAATGTTTTGTTGTAAGTCAAAATTTAGCAGGCTAAAAATTCAGTTTAGTCAGTCATCATATGACAGCATCAAAATGCCAACAAAGTAGTCATTTCCACCAGACCAATTATAAAGATAAAAAAGAAATGCTCTCCAGCATTCTGAGCTGATTAATATTGTTTTGTAGAGATACTGTACAACAGATGTATTTGGTGTCTGAGCCCTAAATACTCCAAACCTAAATGATTTGGATCAAATCAGCCACCACTGAAAACAACATTTATTAGAAGTATTAGATTATTTCACTGAACTCAACAGAAACAAGGAAGAAAACACCACATGTCACAAAGAAATTCCAGTTGAGGCCACTCCAGAGCTGCAGGAAAAGCTACAGACCAGAAAAAACCAACCTAAACAGACTGGTTTAGCTGATTATATGACTAAAGACAAACTCCTCACCATATTTTAACCACAAAACCTACAGCTGCCATGCCCACTCCCATTTTCATAACCAGGTTATTTTTTCTGGATCTAAAATCAGCATTGTACTCCCACAGACAGAAAAACAACAAGGTCAAACCACTGGACAGGCCAATATGGTCTCCAGGGCAGTCAATGCAGAAATTAAGCTGCTTTTCTACACAGCTGGACACTAAATTTTAATTTTTTTTTTAAAGAATTTCAAAAGGAGCTCAGAAAAAATGGAATCAATTGTGAGAGAAGCATGCTAGAATCTACAGCTCAAATTAACACTCCTGAGGGACATGCAAAGTAACTTCTGTAACACCTTGTGGGTCTGATGGTGGCCTGGCTAACCATCCAATTTAGTTCATTTTTAGGAAATTGTGCATTACCCTGCCAAAAACACCACTTTAAGTGCAGTGACAGAGCTCTCTTTAAGCATTATCTTCTTCAGCCCTGAGACAGTCCTAGCAGACTTTCCAAAAAAAAACCCCAATTTTTAAAACCAGAAAATGTTTCATTACAGGATTTAACAGAAACTAAACAGTATCAGGAGGCAAAAAAAGTACAAAATTAAAAGGCTTGTCTGCCTACATGCTTCCTGAAATCTCACTGTGTTTTCAGATCCAATATAATTTAGAGTTTGTATCAAAGCAGGCATTAGAGGAGGTGATCTCTGTAACACAGGTGAAAGTCCAGAAACTGCCTTTTGAAGAGCTGGTGGGAGAAACAAACCACCAAAAAAGGCTTGGGCTGCTGAAAGACACCCTGCAACTAGCTCAAGGCAGGTTTGGTTTTTAAGCTGCCAGTTAAAGAGGATTTGAGGTGCCACTAAGCATTTTTGTAATTTACAAAATGAAGGTTTCTTGTCAGTTTTGGCTTTATAATTATGCAGGGTTTCTTCAGCTGAGTGAGTTAAACATCTGCTGCCTTCCCACCATCTCTCCACTGAAATCTCACTGGCACTTCAGCCCTCTGCAGTGGCTTCAGGGACATCTAAAAGGTCTGTCAATCCAGTGGCAGAACTTTATGAAACTACACAATTAAAGCTGATTAGTAATGCTAATATTACCAAATATTCCATAATACTTTATTATGCACATCATTTGCTTTTCAATGAATGTTGAATTCACCTTGTCATTCTATCACCCAAAGGACTCACAGCTGCCATTTCTTCACTGTGTTAAACCAACCTGTTCATCCTTAAGCTGGAAGGTTATCTTGTCTTCTGAAATCCCAACAGGCACCCTGAATACATTGCCAAAACACCTAAATTTTATTAAGCTCTGCACCAGGAGTCCAAGGCAGTTGTCAAATTGTGCTGCCAAGAAAAAGATAACAGCAGATTCACAGCCTCTAAAATCAGGCTTGAAGAAGAGGTTTGGAGCTAAACTGAGCTTGGACAGTTTGCCATTTACAGCTGACAGTGTGAAGAACATCAGAATGCAGAGCTAGAATGTAATTTCCTAAACCAACCAAGGACCATATTAATAGATCTTCAGAACTGCTTTGAAGCTGGCATGGAGCAGCAAGATTTCAGAGCTCACTAAAGGCAGTGCTGGTACACTTTATTTTGCAAAGCCCTGCTATCCTGGAGAAGGAAAAAAATGGGACAATTCCTTGCATCACTTGAACATCAAGAGATTTCACATCACTTTAATCCCTCTGCCTGATGTTTCATCTGCATTTGGCATTTTCTGAGCAGTTCTAGTGCTAAATGGACCAACATATGTTTGCAATGAGTGAAGCCTTTCTCACATTTCAAATCCCCAAAGAGAGGTGTGTTCACTTACCACACAGACTCCATGAACTCAGGGTAAAGAGTTTTATAGTCATTTTCAAAGTCAATCCAGCGACCTAATCTAGTAACACTGAACTGTTAAGACACAAAAACAGAGATGGAAAGGCATCTTAATAATGCATCATCATATTACATTACCAATATTTATTCTGTAAAATAAAAATCAGCTGGGTTTTAAGTGCAGTGTTTGTCCCATCCCATTGAAATACATCTATAAAGCATTTTAGCCTGATAATAGTTCCAAACAGTGCATTCATACAGGCAGAAATAAGGAAGGAATGAAACCATGAGCATGGTTATTTAGAACCAAGGTCGCACATGAGACAAATGTGTTCAACACAGCAAAACCAGTAGATCACTTGGATCATTCATCAGATAGAAATGGTGGATTACCCAAGGTTCAGCCAAGGTTCAAATGCCTGAAAATTGCTTTTCATGATAGTGGTCACACTTCTATTTTTAAGACTACTTGTTGCAGAGACAGTGAAAACCCAGAAGTCTATCAGCTTTCAGTTCCATACAAACATGATGTAACTTGAAGACAAAGCAATGCTGAGAGAAATTGATACATGACAAGTTATCAAACCCTTCCAGGGCCAGCTGCCTTCTCTGCCTGCCCAGAGCCATGAGAGGGCTGCCAAAGCCCCAGCAGTGACAGGTGCCAGCCCCTGGCTCAGGACAGGTCATGGTCACATTCAGACACTGATGAGGAATGAGCCAGCTGTGGGATTCAGTGGGCCAAGTGGGATTTCACAGCCACCCAAACCCCCCAGCTGTGCAGAGAGCCAAGGCAGGGACACCTGTCCTGACAGTGTTAACAGAGCCCACACTGCATGTCAAACCAGCCAAGGGAACACAAAACATTCATTCCCTCACCTCTAGATTTTCATACCACACCTGAGCTCCTGACATGGATCAGTTCCCACCCTGACCTTTAAGCCACTCTGACATTCCACTAATAAGATCCACAGCCTAGGACTGATTAGCACAAGGATTCACAAAGTTGGAGCATTATGTCTGGTCTCAGCATTGTGAGATCTCACACAGCCAAGGAACCTTTTCTGTTTTTTCATAAAGCTCAAATATTTGCTAACCACTCCATGCAGAAAATAAACATTATCTACCAGGAATGTTGGTAATTCCTCTCCCAGCACTATTCCAAAATATTTGAGTTTAAACAAATTTCATTATTTTTATTTATCATCTAAAATACACACATACACACACAAGTTTATGAACAAAACAGAATACAAAATCCATTCACCACCCAAAAGATCAAGTGCTTGCACTAACCAGCACCACAAAAACACCAGCTGCTGAAGCACAGCAAGGTAAAAGGTAGAGAAAATGAACCACAAATGTTCCAAGTGTGGCTGGGATAGTTAACGTTCTTCTTCATAGCTGGTCCAGTGCTGTGTTCTGGATTTAGGATGGGAATCATGTTGTTAACCCACTGCTGGTTTTGGTGCTGCTGAGTTGTGCTTGCCCTAAGCAAGGAGTTCTCAGTTTCCCAGGCTGTGCCAGCCAGGAGCTGCACAAGGAGCTGGATGGGAGAAGAGCCAGGACAAAGAAAAGCCAGGACAGCTGATCCCAAGTGGCCAAAGGGACATTCCATAGCACAGCACATCGTGCCCAGCAGAGAGCTGGGGGCTGGGCGTCACTCAGCAGCCAGACTGGGCTTGGGTTTCCTGGCTTTTATTCCTCCCTCTTTTACTATTATCATTAGCATCATTATATTTTATTTTGTTTCAATTAAACTGTTCTTATCGCCCCTCTTTGGTACTTGGCTGCCAGCTGGGGTTAAACCACCACAACAAACCAGAATGAATCTTGCTATTTTTATTTCTAAAAGCAACAAAGAATTATCAACGATGGGTTTGAAATACATTTCAGAGTGTAATTTGAAAAAAAACAAACAGTCTGATTTTCATTCAGCCATTCACTGAGGTTTAGACCACAGTTACTCTACCCAAGGTACCTCTGGTTTCTTCATGCTCCCAAGGGCAAGAGGCAAGTGATAATCAAGTAAGAAACTCCTATTTCCAAAAAAAGAAATACAGCAGGACTAGAAACATGTAGAGAAGTGTGATGAAGTAGAAGAGCCTTTGCAGGAGGAAAAAATTAAAATAATTAGGACTGTTCTGCCTAGGAAAAAAAAAAATTATTGTTAAGATAAAGCTTTATTGGAAATAATTTTAGAGAACTACCATTCTTCAAACTTGCAGACACCAACACTCTCCCTGTATTCCTGGGATGAAAAGCTGACACCAGTATTCTCTGGGAAGACTGAGGGTTTACCCACACCTCTTGTGACAAAACCAGATGTGAGCATTTCTGCTCTTCCAAAAATAAAAGCTGCTGCCCTGCACTCTGGCAATGAAAAGACTGTGGGGGAAGAGGAGCAAAAAAGCAGTGAGGTTAATGTTAATTTTCTTTAATGCCTCCATTAGAAAACCAGACAGATCTTTCAATTTTCTATACAAGAGAAGACACAAAGAAAGAGACAATGCTCAACATATCTGTTATTTGTTCAGTAGCTCCTTAGACACTTGGAGCTCCAGGTAACCTGCCAGTAACCTTCTCTTGACAGCACAGCAGTGTCTGTTCCAAGCCACAGAGGGGCTCTTTTTGTTCCCTTTCGGGATCACAGGGGAGAAAC
The DNA here is from genome assembly GCF_000277835.1 of Geospiza fortis. Lineage (NCBI taxonomy): Eukaryota > Metazoa > Chordata > Aves > Passeriformes > Thraupidae > Geospiza > Geospiza fortis. The sequence goes on from NW_005054580.1 coordinate 554,894, forward strand.
ACAGGAGCTTAAAGGCATGAGATTTATGCATACAATCAGAGAAAAGGATGAAGTTCCCCCCACCTGAAACACTTCTGCACAAACACATTTAGAAATGCTCAGCAGAACGTGGACTGAGCCTGCACTCACCTCCCACTCCTTGGCATATCTCATGACAATCCCTCTGCACTCTTTGTTGTAAGCTTCAATGCCCATCTTTGCCACATCCTCTGGCCCTTTAATGCCCAAAGTCTTGTCAATCTCATATTCCTGGGAGCATGGAAAACAACCAAACAAAACATCCTGTTAGCAAAAGCTTTCAGGAGTCCCCTGGATACTTTATGTGTCCTGTGCATTCTAATGGGGCTCAGGGGCCTCCTTTAACCTTTTGGGATTTCATGGGAGCTGCACCTGAACCAGGCAGGGATTTCAAAGGCTCACCCTGGTGTGACTGTTTCTTTAGAAAAATAAACAAAACACCAGCTTCTGAAATATGAACCAAACAAATAGGGGTTCATAGCAATGACCAGTAGGAAGCTCTTGAACTCACCACACACTGGACAAGGAACTTCCATTTCTCTTTTAGCAACAATGTCAGGCATAAAAGCAACAGAAATATGAGTGATAAGCAGGGAACATCAGGAAAAGAGGAACCACCAGAAGTATCCGCAGATAAATTCATGACACATACCACAGGTAAGCCATGGCAATCCCAGCCAAACCTCCTCTCAACATGAAAACCACTCTGATGAGCAAATCTGGTCACAATGTCTTTGATGGTTCCTGCAAGAATGTGGCCATAGTGGGGGAGCCCCGTGGCAAACGGGGGGCCATCGTAGAAGTTGAACCTACAACACAAAACATTCCTCATTAAAGCAAAAACTCAGCAGCAGGTCAGTGACGGGGAGACTCCATGCTTGCACTACTTGTGTTTCACTTGGACAATGTCCATTCCTTCCTCTTCCACCATCAGCCAGCACACGTGGCACTGGAGGGAACATTCCAAGCTGTTCAGTCCCCACCACTGCCAGTTCTACCAGGATTCCCATGGCACACCCAGCACAGTGCGAAGAGCTCTTTGCTTACCTCCCCATTTCTCTTACAAACACACCAAGCAAGAAATTACAGGTTTATTTCAACTGTTAGAACACTGCTGATTCTTCACCAAGTGAAATATAAAGGGACAGCAGCACAAGCCAGGCCTGCTGCTGGCCAAGGGAGCAGCTGCTGTTTACAGAACCAAGGAAAAGCAAAGAGTAATTACAGCCAAGCCAACCCTGCACTGCCACACACAACTGCTACAGCTTGTAACAGATTCTTACCTAGGTCTGTTCTTTGATTGCTTCAGGCATTCCTTGAAACAATTCAGATTTTTCCAGAGCGTCAATATCTTCTCTTCCTCATTTGGAAAATTTATGTTTTCTGGAACTTGTTGAACCATTCTTTCCCAATAAGGATCAATAAGAGAAAAATACATATTGAACAGAAGTGAGAAAAAAAATAACTCTACAAGTACAACTTTTATCTTCCAAATCCATATCACCAATCCAAAGAGCCTGATTCATTGCAGGCATGGAAGCAAGCACTCCATTCTAAAAAAAGCCTAATTTTGACTGACTCACACCAAAGTTTTGGAACAGGAAAAGGATTCTCCATTCATTCAACTATGATTGTTCCCTTTTTTATCATGTTTTTATTTCTGTTTCCCAGAGAAAACAGTCAAAGGGTAAATTATGTTTTGGTTACAGGGTGTTTTTTTTCTTCAGGAAAAGCTTCTGAGTTCAAACTGACCCTTCAGCACCAGTTTGTATCAGAGAGTTTCACTTTAAACTACTGGAGAAGGGGCTCCTTTTCCCTGTACATCTATTCACAAACTGTTTAGATGTTTAAAAAAGCATTTTCTATCAGGCTGTGCCAGCAATCTCAGATGCCCCTAAAAGCAGCCAGACTGCAGAGAGCACAGCTGAAAAACTGCAAACATGAACATGAATTTTATAAGTACATTAAAACTAAGCCCCAACAGGCCACTTCTGTACAAGCTCCACAAGCAACACAGGGAAGAGGAATTCTCAACATTATTGAGAACACACAGCAGTTGCCTGGTTCCAGAGCTGCTATGAGATAGAAAGGGGTCAGATTTCAATAAAAAACCACAGCAAGAACTAAACAAAGCTGTTTTAAGACAGCAGCTCCCTAACAGGAGAAAATTGGTCATGAAGGTTGCAACAGATGAGGCTAGAGAATAAAAGGGTTCTTCCACCTCTCGCTTCAGTGCTGCTGCTCCTGAGCACACACCAGAAGTAGCTACTACAGCTTTGAGCTTGACTCAGCATTAGAGAATTACAAGTAACAGCACAAGGCCTGAGATGTGGGATTTACTCAGGTTTGTAAATACTAACCATAAAAAAGCAACAAAGGCAAATGCATGAAGACAACTCTTCCAGTTACAGGTGAAGCTCCAAAACATTTCGTTAAAGAAAACCCAGAACACCACAAAAACTGCCAGCTCAAGGTTTGAACCCCTATGAAAAAATGTGCTACAGACCAACTCCACCACTTTTGTATTCATGACAAATCATTCTCTCCACTAATAAACCCAAATTATCCTTTATCATATTATTGTAATTGAGAGTCCCACAACCTGGTGCACAGGCAGCACAGCATTTGGAGGGGAAATCAGGGGCTGACAAGGAACATGTGGACATGGCCTGGGTGTATTTTAAATGGTAATAACCAGCTTGAGCACAGTGAGTTACTCTACACACAACCTGTAGGAAAGTTTTCACCATTCTGCCTCTGAGCACTGATTAGGCTGTGTCCTTTCTCAGTGACTTGATCACAGAGACAATGGAAATGATAAAAGAATTCAGCTTAAAGCCTTGATCTCCCACAAGCCAGCTGACCTGAGGTTTAAGAATCTGCGTGTTCTACTCAGCTCCATGTCACATTGTCTGAAAAATCCCTGTGCCCAGGATTTTTCTCCTGGGAAACTGAGAAACCTCGGAGAAAAGGGAAATAATTCTTATCTCATTTGATTCTCCTGTGTTTTGCTCATGGGGAATGTGTTTGGAGATTGTTTCATTGGTTTCTGCTGTGAATTATTTTGACTTAATGGCCAATCAGTGCCAAGCTGTGTCAGGACTCTGGAGAGAGTCAGGAGCATTCATTGTTATCTTTTAGCATTCTATAAGTACCCTTGCTGTATTCTTTAGTATAGTTTAGTTTAATATTCTTTAATATAATATAGTATCATAAAATAATAAATTAGCCTTCTGAGAACATGGGAATCAAGAGTCATCATTCCTTCCTTTGTCTGGGGGGAACTCAAATATAAACTCAGCTCCAGGACCTGCATGTCCTGCTCAGCCCCAGCTCACTGTAAATCAGTGTAGCTGCAAAGGGTTGGGAGCCTGGCCAGCTGCCAGGGCTGAGGAAGCAGAGGCAGGCTGGTTTGGGGTGTGCCTGAGGCAGGGCTGAGGAGGCTGCTCAGGGCTCACAGCCTCCCTGCGTTGCCCCAGGGTCACTGTGAGCCCATCCTCCAACTGAAGCACTGCACGGGCACAGCAGTGTCCAGCAACCACAGGGCACAAAGCACCCACACTCTCAGCAACAGCGCCAGTTTATTGCATCAGAAGCAGGGGGGAGGAAATACTGCTGGGAATTCATGTGCAACCATCATTACCGGTTAGATTTTCCAAGTTACAAACCAGAATTTTATGGAAATTTAGAATTTTAAAGAGATTGATTTAAAAGGCAAAAGCATATTGAAAATCTTGCCATGGCTCAACCTCAGCTGAGAAAAAAAGCCAAGATCTAGCAATCATTTTACAGACAGAGGTATGAATATCTCTACAGAACAGAAAAAAGCCTACTATAAGCAATCTAGGTATTTTTCAATCACAAAATAATGAATAACTTCATTACTTTGAACACAGACTGAGCAAAAACATCACAAACCGTATTACAAAAATGATACAAACACATCTAATAAACCCCACTTTCAGACAACACTTCACATCTACAGAGATCAGAAAACACATGAAGGGTTCTCTGTGCATTTTCTGCTGATAAGAAGTGTTAGGGTTTAAGACAATGCACCATTAAGCAAGTTTTTATTAAGGACACTCACTTTTCTAGAGGATAACAACATTCACTAGCAAAGGTGTCAGTTTGGAGATTGTGCTACAGCAGTCTGAGACTTAAGCTGGGCTTCTTATCTACAAGAAAAAAAAACATGCATTAAAATCATAAAAGCAAGTTCCCATTAACTTTTTTAAAGTATCAATTTTTAAAAAAACAATAAAAACTCAATTAAAACACCACTATGAATGACGTGAACCCACATTTGAGAAATATTGCTGTACTTCCCATACATCAGATATGTGATTAAAACAAAGTGGATTTCATGATATTAATCATTTTGTTGACTGAGAAATGGCAAGTACAAAAACACAGGATGAACTAAAGGTGTACAAAAGGTTTCTGATTTCCAGGGGTTTATGATCAGTCTCTTACTCTTGCTCCAGTCACCTTCTCCCACAAACTACTCTGTAAAAGAGACCAAAGCTCCCTCCAAAGACAAGGAGCTTCCTTTCTCCACTTACAGCTGCTTTCTCCAAAGTTAAACAATGCTCCATTTTCCACACACACCTGGCCCCCCACTTCTGCCTTTTCAGGTCCTGTTCTGCAGTAACATCAGTCTAAACTGTTCACCTGATCATCAAAACTCTCCATTTCTAGAAGGGGTGGAAACAGCCAAGTTTAAAACAAAAGGAAGGAAGGTGGGAACAGAATGAACTACAGAACAAACATTGCTTCTGAAAACCTTGTGTCTTATACAGGGAATAAACCTACAGCACCAGCCCAGCTGTCCCCCTGCAAGGATCTCCTTTAACACTGAAAGGCCAATTAAAACATTGCTAAAGCAATAAGCACACTCATCAATTAATGCTGTCCTTAGATACAAACATTTCATGCTATGCAAGAGTCCAGTTTTACACTGTATCTTGTGATGGCTTAAGAAATAGTTGTTGTCATCACGCTACCTTGATTAAAAATGTAACATATCATTGTGAACAAAAGAAATCTAGGTTATCTTGAAATAACTTTGAACTATATCTCTTGAATAAAACCTCAGAAACCAGTGTCAGCTGAGTTACTGAACACTGCTTTTATGTGACAACTGAATTGGGTTGGACCCAATTACCTGACAGCTGCTTTCTAATCACGTCACCACCAAACCGAATTAAAGTCTCCAAAAGGCTCCCGAGGTGTGGAAGCCAAGGTTTGCTGGAAATATCAAAATCCCTGCAGCTGCAGCACTAAAAAGCGTGCATTCATCAACCCCCCAGTTAACAGGATGCTGAAGGAAATGCTTAAGACACTACACGTTGTAAGGGACCGTAAGTTCTTTGTACAAATAGCTCATGAAACCAAGACTTGCTAAATATTATGCCCTGCAATACAAATAACCAACGAAACCAAGACTTGCTAAGCATTAAACCCTGCAATAAGGCATCAGGATAACCTTTAATAAGCACCTCCTATAAGCAATCCCTAAATTGACGAAAAAGCAAAGAATCCGCGCAGCACTAGGCGGTAAAACACGCACATGAACGGGATGCTGTACACACAAACCACACATGCTAACAACGGGAGCCG
>NW_005054580.1:560824-562661 GCF_000277835.1 Geospiza fortis
GGGCCTGGGGAAGGGCCCGGGCGGGGCCGGCAGTTCCCCTCACGCCGCGGGGGTGAAAGGAGCCCGGTCTGTGGCCGTGCATCCGAACCCAAACTCGGGCAGGAGCTCTGCTGGGTGTCCTGAGAACCCCACCCGGCTCTGACTCAGCGAGAGCAGGACGCTGGGCTTCTCCCAGAAATTGGATACCAAGGGCCTCTACTGAATCCCTCTCTGGAGCTCGACCTTACTTACCTCCGTTAAAGGGATTCTCTTAAATATCTCAAAATATCAATTCTTAAGGCTGTAGCTACAACAGAAGTCCCTCAACTGCTGCTTAAAAAAAAAAAAAAAACAAACCTAAACCATTTCCTCCACTTTTCCAGTGCTGAGAACAGCTGTGAAAAGGCTTTCAACAGGAAAAAATAGAAATGAGGCAGGAAGGTGAGGGAAGGAGATTTCCCAGCCTGCACATCTGAACCCTGCCCAGACCAGAGCGTGGGGAATGAAGGCCAGGTCAATAATGGCACAAGCAGTGCAGCTGCCTACAGGTAATCATTTCAAATTGCTCTAAAAACTTATTTACTCATAGAGATGTAGGTACCAATAAAGGTTTCAATCAATCTTTATGTTTTGATTTGAAGGACTGGGTGTAGGATGAATTCACTGATCTGTTCAGGGCAGTGTCAGTGTCTGGATTAGAGATAATCCAGATGTGAAGGGAGGCACATTGACTGGAATTCTCTCCTGCACAAAGTAGCACAAGGCTCCTTTCTACACACAATTTCCTACATCCTTCCAGAACAGTGAAAAGAAATGCAGGCTCAATCTGCACCAAGCTCAGAGAAACAGAAGAGAAAATGGGAATTGAGGCCAGACTGAGCTGGGCTGAGCAGCCAGACGGGAGAGACTGGGTGCATGTGGTTGCCAGGGCAGAGTCCCCTGTACAAACACAGAGTTCTGGCATGTTCTGTATCCAGGAGGGGAGTCTGGAGTGGCAGAAGTTTATTCAAGCCACACTGCTGCCTAATACATCTGTGAAAAAGCCTGTGACAACTGGGGATGTGGATTCTACCCCATGATGTGGCATTTCTTTATAAGCATCCTCATGAGCTGTGAGAGCGCTGCAGCCTCCCCCTCCTCTGACATGCCCTCAGATCTCAGGCTGCAGATTTTAGACAGCTGCTGCTTGCTCCAGTGCCAAGCCCTTCCATTTTGGCCTTTAGTATGTAAACACACAGGTGATAACACCAGCTGAATACCATACAATTCCTGAATGGAATTTGAAACAAACACTGCTTAGAAATACACACTGTAATGCAGTGAAACAGACAAATGTGGGCAATTTGGTTTTGGACAGGCTGACTCTGTACTTAGCCCAAATCCAGACTTTTACCTTGTCTCTCCCTGTATATTATGTACTTCTTAGCTGTTCACTGTTAAATTGTAATAAAATGTTACCTGCATGGGAGTTGCTGCCCTTGTTCATGCACAGCCTTTACTTGGGAGCCTTTGGGTGACGCCGAGTTTGTTTTCCATTACCAGATTGGGAGGGGGGGAACAGGGAAGTCACTGTCAGTTTAGCTACATGCAGGGCAGAAAAACGCCACCCAAAACAGATTGGAAAATCAGGGGAAATTTGTGGTAGAGGGACCAAGGCCCAGCACAAGTAACTGGGACATTCCCCAAATTACAAGAATGAATGTGTCTGCTCTCGTTTTTCACTCTAGACTGATGAAAAAGCACCGATTCAGCCGGAGAGGTTAAAGGGCAGGAAAAAAAAAAAAAAAAACCATCGTGAAGCCTCAGGAGGGGACGCCCCTGGCGTGAAGCGGCTGAGGGGAAGGCGCGGGCACCATTT
>NW_005054580.1:564999-581375 GCF_000277835.1 Geospiza fortis
GCGGGGGCAGTGCAGAGACCGGCAGGGAGGGAGGGAAGGGACGGGCAGGGACCGGGCACGGGGGCGGTGACGGCCAAAGTCGCGGCGGAAAAGTTTCACGCCTCTCTGGCACTCGCCCCGATTCTGGTTTACCACGGCAAAGTCGTTTAATTATCGCGGAGGGCGGCCGAGGAAGCGGCCCTTGACACACGGACACGGGGGGAGCGGCAGGACAGAGCGACAACAGCTCGAAACGGTGGAGCCCTGCCCGGCCCCCCCGGCTCGGCTCGGCTCGGTGCGGGCACAGCGGGAAGGGAAACACCAAAGCCACTGATCAGCCCTGCAGGTCTTCATTGGGGCGCTTTGGCCGGAGCTTCCATGGCTGCCCGTGCTCCTCACAGCAGGTTTATTTCTCTTTTACCAACTACAGCAGAGGGAGGAATGTCTAGAAACAAGTTTAAAAGGCCACCAGCTGAAACAACTGAGCCAGAGGCAGTTAGGATTAAGTTTAAGTACCGTGCAGGGAGCAGATCTGATCGACATTAAACTCACCAGTTCCCTGAGAAGGGAAGGAGGAGGCATCAATTCCACTACAAACGGTTAAAAATTACAGCAGGTAGCTGGAACGTTCCTGGAACTTGTTGCCAGGGGAGAAGAGAGGGACATTGTTTTAACAGGTCTGAAACAGGAGATGCGGGGCCATCATTTCTCATGGTGCCTCCCTCGGCTCCCTGTCAGGGACCTTGTGCTTTCCCCCACTGCAGACACGCTGCAATCAGAGTGTGCCAGGAGGACAAATGGAAGATGAATTTGCAGATAAAGGTGTCCCTGCCCATGGCAGGGGGTTGGAACTGGATGATCTTTAAGGATCCTTCCAACTGAAACCATTCTGGGGTTCTGTGGGATGTTTCTTGCAATTACAGACACAGAGACAGGAGTTAACTGTTATCCTTACAAAGGAAACTATTTTAGGACAAAATATTCAAAATTTGTAGTACCTCAGTTATAATCCTATGGAAGGAAATGTCCAAAGACACCATTTTCTTCACCCTTCTTAAGAAACAAAGCTGCTGAACACATTAAGACCAACATCATGTTTATTTTCTTTGGAATTAGCCAAGTGGTCTATGCATACAAACTTCAGTTTGTTTGATGCAGGGTTGCACTACAGCCATGCTTATTCTGGGAATTTCACTCCATGGGAACTTCCAGGAGAGGCACAGGGAGCAATAAACCTCTCACACGGGTAAATGAAACCTAAGTTTGCACCGGTTTGGTCATCAGCAAGTCTGTATTTTATTAATGAATCCAGATCTGCACTAACATGTTAAATTAATGGTTTGAATGCATGTTCTCTTTTTTTTTCCCTGACTCGTGATTTGAACAAGTATGACAAAAACTCCCTTAGGAACACTTCCTTGGAACTTGGCCTTCATGCTGCTGCTGCATTTGCATCATAATATAGGATGTGCTTGGACACAAGCAAAGTAAAGCAGAAGTGTAAATTAATAAAAGAGCAGAGGGCCATAATTACAGGTCACACAGAGCCTGAGAGAATTACAGAGATTTTCCACTGGGGAAGGAGCCCTGTGTTCTCTCCCCCAGACAGAGACTTGCCATCAATGATCCATTCCTGGTGAAGCCCTGGAAGTTCCTCCAGGCCCCAGCCTTGCTCCCCTCCCAGAGGGAATTCTCTGACAGACCTTCCCCTGGTGTGTTACTTGTGTTACTCAGATCTGGCTTAATTGTCTTTTTTTTTTTCCCTGTTTCCTTCCTTCTCACTTGAATTAGGAATTTCCTGAGTGTTTGGAAAGTGTCTGCCTTGCAACAGCTGCAGACACAGATAGCACCTTCTTCCTACTAGATTTGAAAGTACTTAACAAAGCTGAAATTCAAAATATAACCAAGTTCCTCAACATCAAGGCTGGGAAAAGAAACCGAAAGCTGTTGCTCCAGAAGATCACCCATCAACCCAGTGGCCAACAAACTTGCTCAACTCAAACTTCACAAAAACAAGTTTTATACATTCCTAGGATTTTTCCTTTATAGACACACTTCTCATACAGGTGAGCTTTATACATTTAAGCAAATGTGATGACCAGAACCTTATATATCAAGTCTTCACCTGGGTGAATTTTTGCTGGAAGTCACTTAGAAATAAATACAAACGACTGGGAAGTCCAAGGCAAACAGGAAGAAAAATTAAGGCCTTTGTTACAACACAAGGGGTTCTGTTGTAACCTGTGTAAGGTATTTTTATGGCCAGTCTGGGCACGGGATGACTTAAGATTTTGTAAATCTTCCTGGAGAAAAGAAAGGTTTGGTAATGTTCTGAAGGAGGCAGCAGCATTTATTATTCATTACTGCCATTTCAGCACACTGCTGAGCAGGTGCATTAGCAGTCTGTGGGGCTGTTTGAAGTCTCCAGCATGGCAGAAATGCTGATTTTTGCTGAGGAACAGTGATGCTGCACAGCTCCTGAAAGGTCTTCAGCCACATTCCTAGAAGAAAAGTAACCATGAGTGGAAGAAAATGGTCAGCCTGTCACCCCTCATTTCCAACTGTGCATTTGTCATGGATCTGAGGATGTTCAATTCAACATGGGGTGATAAAAATATTTTTTTTAACTATCTGCTGTAAAAGCAGTGACCATTTTGCTGTCATATGCTCCAATTACATTCAAACGTCTCTGGTTAATTTTTCTTAGCTCTTATATTCTTTTCAAGGCAAAAACTGATGGCTAATAAAATTCACAACAGGTGTAATTTATTTTAGCTGGGTGAGGATACCCTTTTTCACCATGCAGAACAAAAACAAACATTCAATCAAACTGGGTGCAGCTCACCACCCCTCCTGGCTGTAGCCAGCCACAACAGGCCACTTTTAGCTGGGAAACAAGAAAAATAAAGTATCATATAAAGAGAAGCTTCTATCTCCTCTTCCACAAACACTTCTGCATTTCATAGTGCCTTTAATGATCCTTTTATCCTGAAATTTCATAGTGAAAAAAGATCAAATGTTTTATGCAATTCAGAATAAGGAAATGAGTTCAGAATAAAATTTTGATTTATGTGCCACTCCTCCCGATGTTTCTTCAGGAAAAGAAACCCAAAGTGTAACAGCAGCAGATTGAAACTGAAATAAATAAACACCCTGTCTAGCAGTTACTCCCAGCCAGTTAAAGGTCTTTTCCAGATGATTAATCCTTTATTTAACAGCAACAATTTAATCAAAAGTTGATTTGAAATAATTAAAATTCCAAGCTCCAGAATAGTTCCTTTCAATATAACCAGCAACTTCTGCCAAGAAAAAAAGAGCCTGAGCACTTTTCAGGGTGAGGAGACTCAAGGAGGGAAGTGCTACAGGAGCTCTGCCCCACCAACATCCCTGAGAGCCCAGCCCAGCTGGACTCTGAGTCACTGAGCTTTGCTTCACTAAGTGTCCACAGTCCCAGAACATCAAGGAAATGCACTCATTTTGCTGTTTCCAGGGTTCTTGCAGGAGTTAAGTCAGGGGTAAGAAGTGTGCCAGACCCTCACCTGTGATGGTGGTCACAGGGATCCCAGGATGAGGGAAGAGAATGTTGACTCCATGTTTCAGAAGGCTGATTTATTATTTTATGATATACATTAAAACTATACTAAAAGAGTAGAAGAAAGGATTTCATCAGAAGGCTAGCTAAGAATGGAAAAGGAATGATAACAAAGGCTTGTGACTGACAGAGACAGTCCAGACAGCTGGACTGTGATTGGCCATTAATTAGAAACAACCACATGAGACCAATCACAGATGCACCTGTTGCATTCCACAGCAGCAGATAATCAATGTTTACATTTTGTTCCTGAGGCCTATCAGCTTCTCAGGAGAAAAAATCCTAAGGAAAGGATTTTTCCTAAAACATGTCCGTGACACTCACCAGTGAGTCAGGGCAGCAGCGCTGCTGCTGCTGCTGCCAGGAGCAGGGCACAGCGGAGTTTCCTCCTGGCTGCTACCACAGACACTTGTCCAGCAATTCCCAGTTACAGTGCTCCACTCCTTTTCCCTCCACAAATGAACCCTGCCATGCAGCTGCTGCCCTTACCAGCCCCAAAGCAGGAATCCTGCAGGCACAGGGTGCTGCTCCAGCCCCAGGCCTGCTCCCCACCTCGGGCCATCTCCAGCCAGGTGTGCCCCACAGAGAACATCCTCTGCCTCCTGTGTTTGCACAGCTTGTCGCCACAGAATCCTCAGCACGGCTCTGAATGGAGCAGGGCTGTCAGCTGAGCTCATTTCCCAGGTCAGTGAAAGGCTCTGCTGTTCCCCTGCCAGGCACAGTGAAACCATCCCTGTCACTGCCCGCAGTGCCCACCCTTGCCCATGGAATCTGTCAGTGGAGCAGGGGGATGGATGATCACTCCCCAGCTATGTGGCACCTACTTGAAGTCTCACTGTGTTTACTGCAGTTCAAGTGCCCAGCAGTCTTTCTGCACAGCAAAACCAACCAAACCATGCTCCAAATCAGCTGTGTCCTCAGCACATTTCCATTTCCTGTAACACCTCACTCCCTCAAAGCAAGGAGACGTTGAGATCCTTTGAGAATAAGCTCCCCAATGTGAAAAATGCGTATTTTATGATTGGCTTTTTGCAAATATTAAAATGAATATTATATGTGTTGTGTTAGAAAGTGATGCTGTATTAATTCTTTTAAGTAGTGTGTTAAATATAGTTTTGGGTTATAAAAAATGTTAAAATAGAAATGATGCTATGCAGGATACTTTTTTTAAAGAAAAGACTTGAAACAGGATAGCAGCCACAGGACACTGAAATCTTTCAGAGAAAACGAATTTATTCCCCCATTATCAGAAGAAACGAACTTCTTCCTGCCTCGAAGGCGCTGTTAAGATTCAGAGGAAGAAGCTGACAATGACCAGACAGAATCCTGTATTTGAATGGAATTTATGCATCATGTATGAGATGTATGAATATGCAACAGGCTGTTGTTTTTAAGGGTTAATCCTCTGTTAATGTGGGTCCTTTTTCGGGTTTATGCTGCCCAGAAAAAGGTACCCGGACGTCAGTAACTCTTTGTGTCTATTGTCTCATATTGTCCTAATTCAAATTGTCCAAATTATTATTACTCTAATTGTATTACTATTTTTATAACCATTTTATTACTATTAAACTTTTAAAATTTAAAAAAACCACAAGGCATTGGCGTTTTTCCCACCAAGTTCACCCTGGATTTCCCCACACACCGACTCCATCAGGCTTGTGCAATGCCTCCAGAGGTCTTGTACTAGATCTGCTGAACAGCCAGTCTTTATCTCATCTCACCAATGGTTTTATAACCTCTCCTGCATTCCATGGTGTCTCTTCTCTGAACTGAAGGTTTCTGCAATAATCATCTCTTTCTCACACTGATGAGCCCTGGGATCCACACAGAATTGTTGCAAGGGTTGCATCTCCTCTTGCAGACTCTCTAATCAGTTTCTCTCTGAGTCACTGATGCTATCTAAGCATTCATTATCTACAAATGCAATCTTTGTGTTTTGGCTTGTAAAAGTACAGGTGACTTGTACCTGCAAATGTCTTGCTCCTAGGAAGGTCATCTTTTATAACTGAGATCGCTTCATTCCAACCCAAAGTTACTTGGCTGGAAAATTAGTTTTACATACCTAGTTTTACTTGATCTATGGATCAATTGCAATAAATAAATGTTCCCTTTTTTTTTTAACTGTCTCCAAGAAAATGCAAGTAAATAAATAGAGAGAATTTTGGTTCAGTATTGGGAAGGAAGGAGTATTTCAAATGTTGCATGCTTGCCAGGTGAAAACTTCTTGTGGTTAACTGAATGTAGGTGCTCAGTTGGATTTGCCATCTTCTATGTAACAGCATAAAAGTGGATCCAGCAGTTTGTAAACAAGCAAAAAGGACTTGCTTCCAAATGGGAAAAAAAAACCAGGAAGGAAAATAAGATCACAACTCTCAGGTACTCCTTATCAATACCCAGTACAGAGAGAAAACGCATTTATAATGATTTGAGAAGCCAGAGGGGGAATGGGGAAGGGAGGGCAGCACTTCCCTGTCACACTACAGTCCTAGAGTCACATCAGCCCAGCCTCAGCTGCTGGAAGAAATGCAGTGCTGAGCAGAGTTCCAGCTAAAATCCACCCCTGGAAACAGCAGCCACTGAAGGCAGCTTTCCAGCAGGCTCATGCCTGGTTGTTGACTGAGTTATTTTCAATGTTTTTATCACAAATGTTTCAGCATCACCAGTTCATCCCTCTCTGATGACTGTCTGAAAACTGACAGAGAGGAGAAGCTTTAACTGAGAGCTAAATCTGGGGCTTTTTGTGGGTTCTTTGATGCACAGGTTGAGCTCATATTGCATTCTTTAATGCAGCACCAGTCTCTGTATTTCCCTGTACAGAAAAATGACTGATGTGTCCTACCTTTGAGATCTCTACACTTAGCTCCATAAATTATTATAAGGGACAGATGAAAAGACACATGGAGCAGCATGATCCCTAAGAGACAAAGCTAGGAAAGAAAAATAATCAATAATACATATTTCAAAACATCTGCACAAGTGTTACTATCCTGTAGCTTGTGTTCAAGTACTTCCAGTGTTCAGCTTTAGAGCACACACAGGAAGGTGCCATCCCTACTGAAACCTGCTTTTTCCATGGATTATTCCATTATTTAGTCCTGATCCATCTACACCAGCACTCAGTACCAGAGCAGCTGCATGAGCACAGGGACACCACACACAGCAGTAAAGAAACATTCAGAGTGGGTCTCACAAATACCAAGGAGATGCTGGATTAAAAGAGATTCTTTTATGCTGCTGACATCAGTTTTCCTGCATCCCTATTTCACTGACACATGTTATGAGAAAAGACAAATCATATTTCCAAACCTGCTTCAATCCATTTTGGAGATAAGAAAAGCCCAGTTGCACATTTCAGACCATCAAGAAATTCTCTCTGTGCATAAGAGAATACATTTTTTCCCCTCCTGTAACCAATCACTACAAAATCCAGCAAGTATCAGATATCTACCTAAGAATATCTACATGAGAGAGCAGGGTAAAGCTACCAGAACATCAGACAGCCTCACACAGAGATTTGATGTTTCCCATTTTTGTTCAGACAGGAGAAATGAGTCAGGCACACTTGACTCTGGTTTGCCTTTGGATCTCAGACATGTACTATTTAATTATCATTAAAATCATGCAAGCATGAAAGAATCCATAAGCATGCATGGATTATTTCTTTGCTAACACTCACATGAGGAAAGTTGGTCCTAAAGGGCTTGGAAAAGTAAAGTCAGAGATTTACTCTGCCTTTGCCATTCATACAATGCAAGTGTTGCTGTGTTCTAATCCCTTTATAGGCCAGGATTCAGCATATCAATCAAAATTCTATTAATTAAAAAAAACCCTGAGTTGGACACTCACAAAATTAGAAGATTTCCTTTTAGTACTGATTTTACTCATTGATTATTGGGGGGTGCACTTGATTATTGATTATTTTGGGGTGCACTTGAAGAGGAAGCTTAGAAGTGAATTCCCCCCCTTCCAGGGCTCTCTTGAGGGACAACTGCCTAAATGTGTGCCATTGTAGGGGTACAGATCCAGCCTTAAAAAGCTGAAACAAGTCTTCTCATAGTGATCAGAAGGGATTCCTCACATCTCTGTTTTCTGGAAATCATTTCTTGTGTTCACATTACTCCATTTGCTTTAGCATCCTCCTGCTCCAGCCTTCTCCTTTCCCTTCTCTTCCTAAAGATCCCATTTTTCCCCTTTCCTTCACATCTCTCCTTGTCCTCCTTACAGTTCCTACACACTAAACCTTTCTCTCAGTAAGAGAGGGTGATCATCAGAACAAGAAACAGCTTCCCCTTCCCACTGTTTGGATGTGAGGATCAAAAATAATCACAAGCCAGCCAAGTTCAAGCTAGAAACACATTACTGGTGAGAGCAGGGCTCCTTCCAGCTGGTGTCTGCACACATCTGCTTCCTACCATTTGTCCCCTCATATCCCCCCAACATGCACATTGCTATGCTAAATGTTCCCATTAGTTTATGGATCTGTCATCACAAATGTGGCTCATCCCTGATGCAATCTGTCCCCTCCTCTCTTCCTGGGCTCTGTGTGTACACTACTTTCTCTGAACTGGTCTAAATTTAGCCCCCACTCTGTTCTGCTGTTTTGGGATTTAACACACCTGATATTTCATAGAGGAAACACTAGAAACATTAAACAACTACCAAAAATAGGGAACAATTCTAAAGCTGCTTAGTATCATCCATTTTCCTTCAGTTCCTTAGGCCAGAGAAGCTTCAGCAGTCTTGCAGCATAACCCTGTGCAAGGCAGGTCTGCACTGGTGCCAGGGCAGCCTCACACCAGCACTCTGGACCTGGTTCAGCTCTGCCAGAGCCAGGCAGAGGCAGCAGGAGCTGTGTCTGCACTTGTCAGGACAGAGCCTGGCCCTGTGCTCCTGCAGCTCTCCAGCCTCTGCAGAGCCCTCTGGAATTCTCTGGGGTTTGGGCTGGTTTTGACCAGGAGGTGAGACCTTGTCCCTGTGTCTGTCAGCCACAGCCTGTGAAACAAACACCACTGCAGAGCTCTACTTTGTCAAAGAATATACAACGAACTTCTGCTAGGCTTTTTTTTTTCTCATTTTAGAAATAAATCCATACTTACATTACATTCCCACCCCCCATGTTCTACTTCAACATATTTTGTATTGTCCTACATTCAAGAAATACAAGAACTAACAAAAGTAAGAGCTTAATTGTGCAGTAGTATAGCAAGAAAGGAAAAAAGTTAGAAAAAAACTTCTGCTAGACTTTTTTTTCTCATTTTAGAAATAATTCCATACTTACATTACATTCACAACTCCTCAGGTTCTACTTCAACATATTTTGTATTGCTCCCACATTCAAGAAATATATAAACTAACCAAAGTAAGAGCTTAATTGTGCAGTAGTATAGCAGGAAAGGAAAAAAAGTTAGAGGTTTCCATTTAAGCACTTTCAGCTTTTCTGAAGAAGTTCTTTAAACCAAAATCCTTGCACAAACAATGAGTGTAGGTGAGTGTATTCTAGACAGTTGATGATGGACTATCTACTAATATTAGAATTACAGAAGAGATCCAGGCAAATCAATTTCTGGAGCAATGTTGAATTCTGTTTATCTCTAAACTACTGCTCTGCTTTCCCTTCATAAATAAAGCAGCCAAGCCCAAGCCAAGCTGAAGGTTTCAGCCATGAGAGCAGAAGCTCTGCAGAGTGTCCCTGGCGTGCCGAGCAGTTGGCATGCCCTGGGACACACAAGGGCAGAGCGAGCAGAAGCTGCCCCGGCCCTTCCCGTCCAGGCTGTGCCCGGGGACAGGATCTGTCCATCTGTCCATCCACACACAGCAAACCCCGTCCCCTCGCAGCAGGCACCGCTGTGCCACAGCTCAGCTCCAGGTCAGAATCCACTCCTCCTTCTGTAACACAAACAAAAGAACAACACAACCTCTCATTTTAAAAGGTGGCTTGTGTGAAAAATGCATATTTTATGATTGGCTTTTCACAAATATTAAAATGAACATTATATGTGTTACATTAGAAATTATGCTGTATTAATTCTCTTCAGTAGTGTGTTAAATAAAGTTTTAGGTTATAAAAATGTTAAAATAGAAACGATGCTATGCAGGATACTTTTTTTAAAGAAAGGACTTGCAGCAAGATAGCATCCACAGGACACTGAACTCTTTCAGAGAAAAAGAATTTATTGCTCCATTATCAGAAGAAACGCACTTCTTCCTGCCTCGAAGGCGCTGTTAAGATTCAGAGGAAGAAGTTGACAGGGAGCAGACAGAATCCTTTGTTTGAATGGAATTTATGCATCATGTATGAGATGTATGAATATGCAACAGGCTGTTGTTTTTAAGGGTTAATCCTCTGTTAATGTGGGTCCTTTTTCGGGTTTATGCTGCCCAGAAAAAGGTACCCGGACTGTCTGTAACTCTTTGTGTCTATTGTCTCATATTGTCCGAATTCAAATTGTCCAAATTATTATTACTCTAATTGTATTACTATTTTTATAAACATTTTATTACTATTAAACTTTTAAAATTTAAAAAAAACAAGTGAGTGGTGTTTTTCACAAACACAACCTCTAATTTTAGAAGGTGGCTTGCATGGGGCCTGCCCACGCTCCTGAGAGCTGACCTGCTTTTTGTGAGCTGGGCCAGTGTTCCCCGAGCCCTGGATGTTGTTTTGGAGTTTTCAGACACTGAAGTGAGATGGCACAGACCGAGCTGAGGATGGGGAGATCTGCTCCTCCAGGAGCTGCAGCTCTGTGCCCTCCATGCTGAGCCACATCCTCCAGCCCTGCTGGGACAAGGGGGAAAATACCCACAGTGCTTTAACTTACCTTAAAATACAGCTTTAAAATCCAGTTAAGCACGAGCAAGAAAGAGTTAAGCTCACAGAGAAAAAAAAAAAAGTTGGCTTCTGATCAGAAGGAGGAGCTTGGCTTTCAGTGATTTTGAATGAGAAGTAAATCCAGGCTATGGTGAAGCTTCCTGCCCGAGCCTGGCTGCCTCAGGGGTGCCCTCAGCAGCCCCAGGGTGGCTCCCAGCACCCCTCTTTAGTATCCAGCACCCCTCTATAGCTGCCAGCACCCCTCTTTAGCTGCCAGCACCCCTCTTCAGTATCCAGCACTCTTTATTTCCATGGCTGGGGGACACAGCGAGCCCCCCAGCAATCCTCACTGCCCCAGGCAGAGGAACATTTTTAAGCCATTATGGCTTTGATCACTAATTTATTTGACTTGTGTAAATTGTGAAGGGATTGTCTGTGCTGTGAGAGGGGGCTGGGGGAGCCTGCACAGAGTGCCCGACTTTGCCAGAGCTCCCAGGATGGCATTCTGTGGTACACAGAAAGAGCACACGTTTTGGAAGAGTCCAACAGGTGCCAAAGGGCCTCTGCAGAGGGGACCATTGCAGAGCTGGAGAACCACTGAGGTCAGGTCCAGCCATTCAAGCCCTGCAGACACGACCCCAGTGAAGTTCAGCTGCAGATGTGGGGTCAGGAGCCTTGACACGGGCAGGGCAGCACCGGGGGCAGGAAAGGCTGCTCTGGCTGCTCCAGGGGAACTGAAATCCAACCATAGGGATTCCTGTCTCACACACAGAATGCAGCAGAACTCAGTGCCATTCCCCATTTCACCTCCTGCCTCGCTGCCTCTGCCCTCACACCGGTGTGACCAGATCTGTTAATGTTTGAGGGTGTTTTTTCTAGAAATAACTACTGTTCATGCTGAGCAGGGCTACCCTTTGAACACCTGCCTTCACCCTCTCCTCCCTCAGTAACTCTGTGTTTTTCACTCTCACACCTTCATTCCCTTTTCCCTTTTTGATTTTTCAGTCATTAGCCTCTGCACTGGGTTGTTCTTTTAGTTTTGGTTTCTTTTTCTTTTTTTTTTCCCTTCTTTGATTTTGTGAGGACATGAAAGCCAATGCATGAGAGGTTTACAATACAAATGGCTGAACAACCTGAACCTGATTTTTTGCCTGATTTAGTGGTGAAAAAGGCAAGGCAGGACATAGACTCAGCAGGGCCAGAAGGAGGATGCTCATCAGCTGAGACACAACAGAGGAAAGTCACACTTACTGAGACCTGAGCTATTGAACCTCCCTGAGGTACTGAGAAGTGCTCTCCAGCACTAACTTTCTATTGCCTGTTTATTTCTCACATTGTGGCCATTATTTTGACTGCCCCATTATTCAATAATCTACAGTTCCTCTGCTTGCATTAGCCTGGATTCTGCTTTGAAAAAATACTTTTGGATATCAGAAAAAAATGGCATGGAAAAGAGAGTTAAAATTTAGGCAGAGCAAATGTTTAAAAGCTTCAGGAATCATTTCCTTTCCAGTGAAAGAAAAAAAAAAAGCACAAAAAAAAAGAGTTTTCTGCTTGTTTCTCTGGCTTAAGATTTATTTTCTGCTTCTCCCAGTTCTCCATGATTCCAGTAGCCCTAGAGGGTTCAGTAATACAGTTTTGTCCAGGTCTGTCTTAGGTGCACTGAAAGTCCATTTTGACCTTCCAGTACCTGCAAGTAGCCCACAAGAAAAATGGAAATAAACTTTTTACAGGGGCTTGGAGGGACAGAACAAGGGTGAATGGTTTCAGACTGACAGAAGGTAGGTTTAGATTAGGTTGGGAAGAAATACTCCCTGTGAGGGTGGGCAGGCCCTGGCACAGGTGCCCAGAGCAGCTGTGGCTGCCCCTGGATCCCTGGCAGTGCCCAAGGCCAGGCTGGATGGGGCTTGGAGCACCTGGGACAGTGGAAAGGGTCCCTGCCATGGCAGGGGGTGGGAATGAGATGGGCTTTAAGGTTCCTTCCAACCCAGGCCATTCTAGGATTTTCCAATTCTGTGCTGGCTGTGAAGAGATCCTTCATGCCAGGGAGTCTCTCCAGTTCTGGAAGTCCTGGTCTCAGCCACTTTTTCCCCCCCAGAAGGGTTTTGTTCAAGAACACTTACAGAGAGAAGCAGCCCTTCTTTGGCTGCACAGTGTTTGCACAGCAGCTGGTACTTTTATGGCATTTTTATGGCATTTTTACAGGCACCAGAGCTGCTGCACATCTGTCCCTGACGCAGGTGCTGGGTGCTCCTGCAGGGAATGGCTGCACGTGTGGCACTCCTGCTCCAGGATGGGCAGCACAGCCAGCTCCTTCCAGAGGCACCAGCCTGCTGCTCCTGCCACACACAGCTCCTCTGCTCACCCTCCTGGAAATTCACTCCTGTGGATGGGATCTGTTCAAATACCTCTGCACTCAAAAATTTTAAAAAGTTGAATTTTAACTAAAACCTGTGAGAATAATTCAAAACTAACAATGGATTTACCTGATCAAGTTTGCAAGCATATATTCTCCCTTGTTTTTCAAGGTTTGTTGTAATTATCCACCAGGAATGAATGTGCTCCATAGAGTTTAAAAATATTGGAAATTTAGGGCTCCAGGACAAAAGGGTTGTGTTCAGAAAGCAGCAGAAGAAAGATTTTGTTATTAACGCTACAAGTGATTAGGTAACAAGTGGCATCAAATTCAGTGTATTGTAAGAAATCAGAATCCCATATTTCAGGTGTTCTGCACTGGACAGCAAAGTATGGAGAATTCAGAGACTGAGAGTCAGTTGTTTCCACCTCTGCACCCTGTGTTCAAACATTGGGTCTACAGTAGAAGTCATAAAAATCTCCCCTGAGTGTCTCTCTCTTCACTAAGGAGGAGATGAGCATGACTGAATACAGCCCCAGAAATCTAGAATTAATGAATATGTTATAGTCACATTTTAAGGACATGCACATAAATAAGAGGCTGGCCTAACTGATATTTATTCAGAGCTGCTGCCATAATAGGAAACCAAGTTAATGAAAAACATCAGCAACTACAGCTAACAGGGGAAGGGGAACAGATAAATACAAGATGCACACAACTGTTACTGCAAACTTTCACTGTGACAAAGAGAAGCACTGCTTTCCCAGCCTACATGGGCAGCCTAGAACATTTTGATGGGGATTAATTTACCCATCACTGAAAATCAAATTAATTTACTCAGCTGTTAGTAGTTTGATCAAAATGTTAACAAAACCCTGTTAATAGATCAGTTCAGGAGGGCCCTGTAGCTCCCTGGTACAGTAACAAAAGCTGGAATTCCAGCTTGGTTAGAAACTGGAGTTTTGTGAGACAATTGATATTACCAGTGTTGCTCACATGGCATTTGTGACCCTTAAACATCTCTCTTAACCTACTCAGCCCCCAAATGGAAGGAATGGAGGAGGTTATTTCTGAGGAAGTAACACTTATTCCAAGCTGGGATCTCTGAATGATTATTTGTGAAAGGCTTTTTTTTTTTTTTAATAGGTTTGGATTAAAGCTATTCTCACAGTACAATACTTTTTAGTCCATTCCAATGCACCTATGAAACAAGTTTGAAAAATGCACTCAGAATTACAATGCAGTAATTTGTAACAGAGCTAAAAAAGATTCTCGGGTGACAAAAGGGGGAAATAGGGAAAACACAAGTTCCCTGCTGGAGAACTATTTCTAAGATATTTTCCCTCACTGATCATGGGACAGACCTTGCTACTGCAGAGCAGGAACCTGCTTCCTAGAACAGCCACTATAAATATGACATCACATCAATTAACCTCTTTTTAATTCCTCTGCATGAGTGACATTACAGTGGAAAGTCTAAGATAATGTGCTCATTAACTTTTCCATTCTTTGAAGCAGTAAACTGAAACATTCAAGCAGAAGTACTTGAAACAAGCTCCACTTGTCTCATTTTTTCCTGGATTATCTGCTCAGCATAAGAGACAACTTGTTTCTCATGCATGAAGCAACAATTCCATAGCAAATACTAACCTGAAACGTTCCCTTCTGTACCTGTTTCACCCTAAAGTGGCTCATTCAATCACAGGGGGTTTTAAGCAGAGAGTGGAGCTGCAGCCATGACTAAGTGACAATAATGAGACCAGACAGTTTAAAACCTTGATATTGTTTCTGCCTCATAGCCAAGCTGACACCCCACTGAGATCCTTCCACATTTGCCTCCCTTTATGATACTGCAAAAGGCACAGCTCATCAGAAACAACAACATTAATGAGATTTCTATTGGGATTGCAATACATTTTTCTATTGGGACCATTTGGACACTACTATTTGCCTAATTATTCCTCTCCTAATTAATTCTGCTGGCAGTTGCAGATCTTCAGTTACGTAAATACTCTCCTGTGTTTGTTCAATTAAGTGGAAAGATTCCTGTAACCTAATATGTTAACATTAGGATAAAACAGCTGCATAACCTCCACCCAACACAGAAAATCCTGGAGTTCTCTAAAGGAAAAGCCTCTCAAAGCTCCTTAGACCTCTTAATTTTTTCCCCTGTAGTTCCTCATGATTTTCAAAAGTATATTCCAAATATTTTCTTCCATTCTTCAGAGCTGGTAAAAGATATTAGACTACCAGTGAGTAAAAAATTGCATTTCTTTGGAGAGCTTCATGGCAAAGAGCTTTACTACAACTTTACTACACAAATGATACCCCTTAAATCTTTAAAGGCTTAAGGAATAAGAGTTCAGCACTTGGCTACATTATCCATCACCCACACACAGAGCTGGGGATGACAACAAAAGGTCTGGTGTATTTTGTCTTCCTGGCTTCCATTCCAGTGGGCACAGAGAGAACTCTTTCACCCAATTCTTTGGAGGAGCCAGTGTCAGTCCTGTCTCAGCATATGGGGCCAAAATCCACTAAAATCCACAGAAAAAAAAGGATTTTTTTTCCCAGCAGGAAAAATAATTTAATTGTGCAAAAGGACAAACTCTCTACAAGCGCCCACATGGCCCGTGTCAGTGTTCCCTGACTGTTCCAGCTCCTGTGCTGACAGGCCACTTCCCATGCCAAGTTTTCCTACCCAGACAA
Organism: Geospiza fortis; assembly: GCF_000277835.1. Lineage (NCBI taxonomy): Eukaryota > Metazoa > Chordata > Aves > Passeriformes > Thraupidae > Geospiza > Geospiza fortis. The sequence goes on from NW_005054580.1 coordinate 580,444, forward strand.
CCCTTCCCACCTCCAACTTCAAGCTACTTCAGACTGGCACCTTTTTAAACAATCACAAATAATGTAGAAGAACATCAGAACATCCTCAGTAATTCCACGTCAGTGTTTCTGTGCTTTCCAGTGTGTGCACAGCAGCCTGTTTGCTTTGGTTTATGACCAGTGATTTACACTGAAAATTGCTTTTCAGGGCATGAAGGACATGCCAGCAGGTAAACACTTAGCTCTAAAGGCAGAATTCGCTTTTAGGAGATGACAATCTCAAATTTAGGGACGTGTTTAGGACAGCCAGAGTTACACAGAGTGTCTCAGGGGGCCAGCTGGTGGCTGCAATTCAGTTATACCAAGGATTTGGTATCTAAATGTTCTTATCAGGAAAGTCTGCCATTTCAGCAAGGTAAAAGTGGAACAAGTGTTTTAACTCCAGTGGATTTTGACAGTTCTCATGATTATGCACTTCTAAAACAAACACCTCAGGGCACATGACAGGCTGCTCACAATGTCTGCATTGGCTCTCCCTTATCACAGACTTATTTAAGTTTCCAGTTGGAAGCCATCAGCTTGGAGAGAGCTGGTTTGGGGGTATTTTAATGAGCTGCTGACTTGGAACCCAATTCTAATACTCAGAAGGAGCAACAGCTGGTAAGTACCAGCCTTCAAGGCTACATGACACACATTACTTTTTCAGACTATAAACAGGATTATTGAGTGTTACAAAACAGAATTAGACTTTTCATTCTCTGGGACTGTAAAATTATTTCAGCGTGGATTAGCTCTAGGTTCTTCAAACATTATCAGCCTCATCAATTCTATTCAATGCAAGAACTTCCAGCTGTGTCACTTAAGACAGCAATTAATAAAAAATCATGCCAATTAACCAAAGAGCTTCACAAGATAAAGATGACACTGACTTCTTTCCAAAAGACATTGTTCAG
>NW_005054580.1:581439-581961 GCF_000277835.1 Geospiza fortis
GTTTGGCATGGATTTGACATTAGTAAATAACATATGTTAAATATTAAATAGGGATTTAGCAGATTGTACTCACAATCCAAAAAAGAAAGCCTTGGATTTTTATCTCAGTAGTTATGAAGCAGGAGAAAACTGTGACAGGAGAAGGATCAGGATCCTTACAACCAGATGGCAGTGAAAACATGGTGCTGGTTCAGATGGTTCAGAATGTCCTTTTGTCTGTCTTCACCACAAAGATGCCACCTTGGTTCCTAAATCCAGGTGTAGACACTTCTTTCTCCCACACCAAATCTAATCCCTGGTGTTCAGGACACCAAAAGAACGTCTCTGCAGAGTTTATTTCCACACCTTTTACCTCCTGCAACCACATTTTCCCTTCCAGCTCCTCATGTTTGGAACACAGCAGGTTTGCAGTGCAGTGCAGAGCACAGGCCTGGTGCCCTACATGCCAGCTTCAGCCTTCCCCCAGAACACAAACCCCCTCTTGAACCTCTTCCCTTCACCCAGATCAGCACATAATCCTCA
>NW_005054580.1:582016-595185 GCF_000277835.1 Geospiza fortis
GAAGGCTTATGGCAAACACCTGTACACTGTATCAAAATATGCACCTTTCTTGGCAGCCTCATCTATGTGCCTGAGATAGTCTGACTGGAGTACATCTAAATCAATACTGAACACCAGTCTGACTGGAGTACATCTAAATAAAATGAGCTCAACTTGGATTTGATCTCAACTATTACTTAACTTTTAAGTAGCACAGAACCATAGAAGGGGCTGGGTTGGGAAGGACCTTAAATACCATCCAGTGCCACCCCCTGCCATGGGCAGGGACACCTTCCACTATCCCAGGGTGCTCCAAGCCCTGTCCAACCTGGCCTTGAACACTCCCAGGGATGGAGTGTTCCCACTCCCAGCTTCTCTGGGCAGCCTGTGCCAGGGCCTCACCACCCTCACAGGGAAGAATTTTTTTCTAATATCTAATTTAAAACTCCTCTCTCTCAGTTTGAAGCCATTTCCCCCTGTCCTGTAACTCCAGGCTCTTGTAAAAAGTCTCTCCCCATCTTCCTTGTGGGCTCCCTTCAGGTACTGGAAGGCCACAGTTCAGCCACCCTGAAGCTTCTCTTCTCCAGGCTAAAGCACATAGATTTTGTTTAAGAATGGAAGGGCTGAGGGGGGTGGATATAAGAAGACATTGGTGTGTTTTTCTAATTATATAAAGTGATTTTATTTTTCTAAAGACATATCTCTAATTTTAGAAAATGTCTCCCCAGCACATGCACTGGACATGTAGTCAGTGAATAAATAAGTACCTGGGCTTGCTTCATTCACTACTGAGGCAGAAGAGGAAGGATCTTCCCTTGTGCTGTAAAACCTCAACCTGAAAACTGCAATTCAGGTACAGTTCTTCTTCCTTAAACGGAAAAGAAGAAAAATCATTCATCTGATGACCAGGAAAGAGACCAGCAATTTGTGCTGGGGTAAAACTAGTAGGAAACATTCAGATATATCCTGAATTGGAGCTCCTGCTGCCCCAGTCATCAAAATGAAAACGTGCATGTTCCCAGAAGGGCAGTTCTTCTCCAACCCCAAAATATGTCCTGTCCTACCCCATTTCCTCTAAAGAACAGAGGACAATCAGTGGTTAAAACAAGCATGGGTAAGAGCATAGTAGCACTGCTATAAAACAAGCTTTAGCATGGTCTGCTGATAAATCTGCTGTAATACAAGATGTAAGAATAGCCCTTGTCCTAAAAACACTGGAATAAGTAGATCGAAATCTTGTGCAAAGCGAAGCTGAATTAGAAAACAACATTGACCACATGAACTTACTACCTGCCTCTCACCGAGGCCCTGCCACCTCCACCTCAGAGGCAACAGAAGAGCCCTGTCTCATCACTCAAAGACTCACCAAGTTAGCTCAGATCCCCAATTTAAGTCACAAAGCTGCTCTGGCTCGCTTTGCTCAGAGCAGGACACTCACATCATCCCTCTGGATGCAAAAGGCAGCTGTTCCCAGTGGGGACAGGATTAGGAGAAGCTGCAAGTCATGGGGAAACAAACATCCAATTCCAGCTTTATGTATCAAATGAACGTTTCCATAGCAACCGCTGACTCCATCAGCCCAATTTTCAGGGTTGGATTTGTATTTATTAAAGAAAAGAAGCATAAAATGTTAATTTGAGATTGTTACAAAAGGGAAATACTCAGCCTGTTGCTAGAAACTGCTCGGCCATAAATTAAGAACTACAGTAGATTAAAGTGTTTGTATTTGTGCATTTCTTTGGGGCTGTACGTTCATTCACTTCTGTGGATGTGAAATGTTCAAATACCTCTGCACTCAAAAAATTTAAAAAGCTGAATTTTAACTAAAACCTGTAAGAAGAATTCAAAAGTAACAATGAGTTCCCTTTTTAAAAACCCAAATCTGATCAAGTTTGCAAGCCTATATTCTCCCTCATTTTTCAAGGTTTGTTGTAATTATCCATCAGGAATGAACGTGTTCCACAGAGTTTAAAAATACTGGGGGTTGGACCAGATGACTTCCAGAGATCCCTTCCAGCCATTTTCTCTAGAGCTAAAGGAGAGAACTGACTGGTTTGCTTTTGTCCAGCTATTTGGTAATTAAATACATACAAATGACAACATATTAACCAAACTTCCATTGTCACATACTTCAGTAATCACCATTAAAACAGGTCTCTTACACATTAAATTTTAAAACACTTCAAGGTCATAGAATTTACTGGCAACCCAAGTATTACCAAACTTTACATTCCCAGAACTACAGAAGATGATGTGAGAGCAAAGCAAACTCTAGAGATCAGATTCCGTGCCCAGACAATCAGATGAAGGCAGGGAATTAAACTATCACAGCATCAACACGTCTTCAGCTGACTTTCTGCCATTTATATGCAGCTAAAGGAACAAGTCAGAAAGGACAATGCAAAAAAAAAGATAAAAATGAAGATCTCCATAACTAGCTGATAATTCAGCTGAAATGAGATGCCACTAGCAACTGTTAGGTGTTTAGTTTTGCTATCTTCCCTTTTATCAGCAGCACAAAAGTCAGCATTTCAACAGCTGCTGTATTTTCTGTCTGAAACCTGGCTTCAGAAACGATTGCAGGGCAATGATGGCTGTTTGCTGTGCTCTAGAACAACTGGTATTCCACAGAATCCTTGGAAGCCTCTGGAGTAAGTGGGTACTGAACACATCCCTGAAGGCTTTCTGGGACATTTTAAAGCTTTTTCACATACTGCAGGAGAGAAGTTGGACTGTGAAATGGACTAGGACTGTTTGTGGCTGTCACTGTAGGAGATAATATTGTAAATATTCTCTGTAAATATTCTCTGTGTGTTCTGAGTGTCAATGCCTCTTACATGCCAGCAGTCATAAGCTTCAGTGGATGAACATCTAGTCCACTTATTTGTGAAAGAAGCAGCTGGAATAAGCCTTTGAATCTGATTGCTTCTCCAATAAGAAGGCTGGCAACCTGCTCATAGAAAAGATCTGCTCATTTTCAGTATTTGCACATTTTTGGGGCAGTCACTGGAGCTGTTGTTTGTGGCTTGTCACTCTGGTCTGGGATGGCAGGACGAGCAGTAAATTGACTCAGGGTCCTGTCTATAAAATAAGCTCTTACCAAAACTTAAACGGGGGAAGGCCTGGTATGAAATAGTTACAGTACTTGTGATAAATGAACAAAATTACAAAATTGACACTGTCTTCTCAGGGGTCAAGGCTGGCATCTTTGCTCTTCGTACAGGACTATTTTCACTTTCTGATCTGATTATAATTTTAAAAAAATAACCAGCAGAGGAGTAAGATAGAAATCAGAGACTTCAGATTGCAAAGAATGGGTCAGATAATCCTTCTAATTATTTTCTAGAGTTAAGCAATATGAAATGCTATTGAGATAAACAGCTCTCTGTTGCAGTGTGGTTTCTCTAGGTTTTATTAGCATGCCTACTGTTTATTTGTGATTTTACAATCCCTTTATATTGTCCTCCTCCTACCTTTTGGAGTGGTGCAGGTTCCCCATTTTGTATCCAATGTTCTAAAATCAGACTCGCACCCTCATTGTTACTCAGTTCTGCTAAGCGTCAGTCCTGTTTGTTACCCTGCCAAGCCTAAACCCCCTCCCCTCCCCTCCCCAGCTGTCAATCCCCCCTATCCCCACCCTTCTCTCCAGAACTTTCCTTGCTCCTCCTGCCAGTAGATGTCAATCCTTCCCTGAACCGGCCCTCTCTCCTGAAATTTCCCTGCCAATTTTGTATCCCTTAGAACCCTATTGGTTTACTCAAGTTATTCCCCTCCCTGGTGTCCCTCCACATAAAATACCCCTCCTCAGTCCCCTCCCCAACCACACCCCTATAGGTTTGTTGCCCTAAACCCCTTCTCCCAAGACATGTGATGAAAACCTCTGGAAGCCTGTAGTCTGGGTCATGGGTGTCATGGAATTTTGGTCCTGAGGAGGCTGTTATCAAATAAAACTACCCCAGTTCCACTCCAAGAGCCGTGCTGCCGTTCCTTTGTTTCCTGCTGGACCATCTGTGGTAGCCAGAGGGTCTGTCATGCCCTGTTGCCACCAAGCCGGGTCACCTAAACCTCAGCACACCGCCACAGCTGTTATAAATGAGAAGCTTGACCAGGCCAATATTCAAGCAGTAATCAATTTATTAATTAATATGGTGAAGTATGAGTGCTGGGTACAGTGGGGGAAGTTTTCCCTCCAACTGCACACCGATAGTTGAGGCTTACTGGTGTTTATAGGGGTACTCATAAGCTTTCTCAGCAGTTTCTATTCCCAATTTTTACGTCACAATTCTATACACTACTGTGATTTAGTTTTTCTCAGGATGTATCCCAGAAAAGGAGTATCCCAGGTGGTGGTGGTGGTCCAGTTTCCGAAAGAAGGAAGGAGTATCCCATCTGGTGAAGTCCAGCTCCCCAGATGTGGGTCCACCTTTTGATTGCAAGGACTATAAATCTCATGACAGTTATGTCCAGCTTCCCTTGGTCGAAACCATTAATCCTTGAGTTGATGTTCATCTTCCTTTCTCAAGCTGCTTTTCACTGTTTTGTTAAGGCCTGAGATAAGCATGCTTCCTTTTTCTATATTCTAAAGCTATAGTTTCCAAGATCCTTACTACAAGCAATATTCTAAAATGATACTTCAAAAGGTAATTATTGCAAAACTCTTTAAGGCTTAGCTACAAGCAGAAAGGTCCTGTCAAAAAGCAACATCCTTAAAGCTTTAATTCAAATGCTCCTAAATCAACTTAAGACTTATAAAGGTTAATTGCAAATAAAGGATAGGTTCAAAGGCCTTCTTCCATGCTTTACTTTCCTCAGTTATTATTTGAAATTCGTCTTTAAAACTGTCCCATGGTCAGTTTCCACACATATCACAGTCACAAATACACATTACCTGTATATACCTGACACAAAATACAGCTTGGTATTTCACACAGCTCTCTTTTTTCCCCCTTAACAGCAGAGATTAGGAAGAAGTTAAAAAAAAAAAAAAGGAAAAAGGAAAACCAAGAAGGGCAGCTGGGCACAAAAGTCCACTGACAGCCTGCAGGAGCGTGACATCTCAGTTTTATTTGTTATTCTTAAAATCTACTCCTGCTGCCAAGGCTACAGAGTTGATGTGCTCTGTTTACAGCAGGAGAAGCCAGAGCCCAGGACAAGTGCAGCCCTGCCAGGCCTGGAGGTGAAGGCACTGCTTTGTTCCAGGGGCATTCCGTGCCCGAATCCTCGGTGAAGGAAGAAAATCACCAATGGCAACAGCTGAATAAACACAAAAGCACATTTCAATGGGCAGCTGAAGTGCCCAGAAGAGACAGACATTAACCACTCTCACACTCATCCTCGGGACACTTTTGTGTCCACATTTGACAGTTCTTCCCTTGAATGTTGTTTGATTTGTTATAACTCAGAAGCTTAAAATAACAGCGCCCAGTGTAGTTATTAAACCCCAAAACAGCCCTCTAACAATTGCTTAATTTATTTCCCACTGTCATGTCCCAAGACTTTTATCTTAGGTCAGAACAAAAGAATTCCAGCCTCCTGCCCATGTTAGACAGAGAGAGATTTTGAAAGGATATAAGGACACCCATTATTTGTTGGGACGTTATTTATGAAGAACAGGAAGTTCAGGGGAGATGGAAAGAAGTCAAATTGCTTTCCAAGAATAGGAAGAAAAGCTTTTTAAAACCAGTATACTCTGCCACTTTATCTTTGCTTCTCTCCCATGACAAAAGATTTTCAATTGTGACTTTACCACAATTGGTTTTGTATCTAGAAAATTAAATGTCATTGTTCTCTAAAATTATAAAGCTGCAAAATCTAAAATTAAAAAAAAAACCAAACAAAACTAAAGTATTTGTCAATTCAACTGCAAGATAAATAAAAGGCTACCTGCCAGCTGGTGCTGGCAGGTTCTGCCAGGGTGCAATGGCTTCCAAACCAGCATGGCATGCTTGAGAGACTCCTGTGCAGATTCATCACAGCAGAGAAGTTTAGCAAGACCTGAGCAAATACAGAGATCGTCGTTTCAGAAATCAGATACAGGAAACGATTCCTTCAAAGCTCTCTGCTATGGTTTCAGTTCATTATCTACCAGAAGAAAAAAGTAAAACAGACCTTTAAAACAGACTATCAAACCAATAGTGGAGTTTTCAAGAATGAGTCATTTTCTCTGCTCTATGGGACTTAAGCAGATCCCACCACTGAAGGGAGCCTAGGAGCACAAATACAGAACAGGCAATTCCACCCTGTCAGGAAGAGGAGCTGCTCTTTCCACTCTCTGTGGTCAAACAGTTTGTCTTTTCCAGACTGGGAGATTGGGAATTTGTTGTTAAATTACACTTCTAACAAATTTAGGAGCTTAGATGTCGCTTCAATACAAACTATTTTTATTATATCTCCTTTACTATATAAAAACTATTGTCTTTAAGTTTAAAGCACTGCTGCAGTATAAAAGAAACTTTTTTTAAAAGGTACTTTATCCCCCAGAATTCAAACAAGGTTATATAAACAGACATGCATTTGTTACCATACAGAATCTAAGAAGCCTTTTGTCTCAGTTATTGTCTAATTTTTGGGGTTTTTTTGGTGTAAAATGCTGACACATTTGGTAGGTGCCAACAGGTTGAGTAATCCAACTCTTTTCACTACCCACCATTCCCTTCACACCATGAAGACTGGTTTTTGTCAAAATAAATGAGGCTATTCCATATGACAACACATTTTCCCCCACTAACTCCAACAGCTGTAACCTGAAAACAGAAAAAAAAAGTTAACTGCCAACTTAACCCCAAAACTTTTTATTCATTTAGAATTTAAAACAGTGACTGCACCCTTGTTTTTATGCTTTTCTCTCCCTCGTGTTCTTGTCAGTACAAAACACACACAATGCATACTTAGAACCTGGTATGTTCCCAGTTGAATCAAAGAACATGGCAGCATCCAAGCATCCACAATTACCTGCACTGAGACATAAATGGATCATCATTTATCAGTCACTTTGCTTATGCAAAGTAGGTATTGAAGAGGAGTGTGTGCAGAAGGTGTCTAAGAGATAAAAATCTATGTGGATCTAAGGCAGAAAACATGCTTTTAACCTAAAAAAAAATCAAACCTCACAGCTGCCTTTGGGAAACGACAGCATGTCAAATTCAGCTTTGCTTTCGCTTAGATCATCTCTCTTGGAAAGGCTGTAGATGTTGGGGGGGTTTTTCTTCAAATTTAAGCTTTTTCCAAAACTGGGCTAGGAAAAAACTGAGACTGCACATGTACATCTTTGACTAGAATTTCCTAGAGGAAACAACTTCATGTGAGAAGCCTGTGAAGAAGATGTTGAAATCAATGGCTTCCCTTCGTGCTATGCCCTTTCCCCCCACCGTGACTGCACTTCATTTACCTGTATTAACAGCACAGAGGAGAGCCAAGATAAGAGAAGGAATTTGAAAAGCTGTGATGGTTTCTATGCCATTACTTCAAGTGCCACATGCAAACCCAAGCTAACAGCCCTCTACTAGACACAGGGGAACTAAAATAAGATCTTGCACACTGGATGTCAGGTAGGAGTGAACAGATTTGTGAAAATTATTGTAGAACAGGTACTGCATCATGAGTGGCAAAAATTCCTTTCCAGAGAGATTCCAGCAGGGAGAAGGTTGCAGACACTTGAATTAGGTTTTCAGGTACTGTGCAGTTTGTTGGCATCTCACCCAAGGGCACTGCTCCCACACACATACACTTTGGAACATCTAAGCATGGGAATGAGTGCTCTGGCTTGCTAAAGAACTCAGTGTTCAGTGGCTTGCAGTGGGGGGTGTTCTTAGAGTGCACTCAGAAATAAACCAAAATTAGGCCCATTATGGCTTTGGGGGCTAGTTTTTCTTGGGGTTTGTTTTGTTCTTTCGGGGCTGGCTTTCAAAGATGTGTAGAGAAATTCTAGTGGCAAGCACTTTACATTATTAGACCACACTAGTTGTCTTACCACTGAGCGCAATGAAAAATTCATTTTTTCTGTCTCGAATTACTGGTGATTCAAGATGTAACAACACAAATATCGTAGTCTTACAAAACCAATGTGGGTTTTTCCACATTCAGGTGAAAAAAACCCCCACAAATATTCTATTCATAGAAATGAATGATAAGTTCAACATTTGCACACTTGTTTTTAAAAAATCAAAGGGGCAAAGGACTAACTTTCAACTGATACTCCCCATTCTTAAAAAGAAAAAAGTTACCACAGGACAAATGTAACGCTGACCATTAAACAAAGTGAAGGTTCCACCTTTCTTCAGATAAGCACTGGAAACACCACACATAATCAATATCTCAGTGAGCTTATTCTTTGGAAAGGAGACTCCTCATTCCCCAAGGGTGCCATGGCCTGTTGTGTGCCCACAGGTCAGTGTCCTCACCTGCCTCCCAGCCTGGCAGCTGAGCAACAGGGCTTCTGGCTTTGGGTAAGGCAATGTTTGAAATACAGATGCACACAAGTCTGCAGGATATGAAATACCATAAAGCTAAATTCAGGAACTTGTCAGACACAGCAGGTCAAGTTACTGAGCAGCACAAAGGGTTCTGAGTTTAAGAACCCGGCTTGAAAGAGACACCACATGTGTCTTACCTGGAACTCAGCTGCTGGTACTGGACATTGGACTCTGTCACCAAAGCAGACCCTGCCTGCCACCACACTGTCAAATGAACTTGAGAGTTGGGCTGGAGATGGAAGGACGGGTGAACAATTAACCATTTGCTTAGCAAATGAATTTAAACAATTTTTTTGCCTTTACCTCTGTTCCAAACCACAAAGTAATAGAGAGGAGATTCAGAGATCCCTTTCTTCCATTGTAGTATTATCTAGCTGTTTTAGATACCTGGAAGGTGGGGCCAGAGTTCACGTCCTCAGGTTTTGTGAATTACATTCACTCCTCAAACTCCTTCCAATTCCTTAGGGTGCCAGGCTGCCTGGCAGGATCCTCACTCCAAGCCCAGCATCCTCACTGACACCAGCATTAGCTACTTCTGATTGTGCAGCCACACCTTGGCACCATTTGATGCAGCTCTCCAGCTCTCCTGTCCCCTCTACTCCAGCCTCATTAATCAAAAGGGATGTTGGCAAACTGCAGTAAATGCAAATGAAATTTCTTCAGTGTCTCCTAAGTCCTCTGAAAACTGTATACATGGAAATTCAGACTTTTCACTGAGCTGCACTGCACAGCTGACGCTGCAGCATAGCTTTTGAGAAAGGCAAAGGAAAACAAAATACAGAACCTTCTCCTGGCATATACAGGTCACAACTAAATGATTGAACAGAAAATGTTTGGTTTAACCAAGTTCTACTGCACAAACCAGAGCGAAAGCTTCAGGACATCACCTTATGTGTTGGGGAGGGAAGAGCATATTAAAAATAAAAGCAGAGGAAGTGCCACAAATGCTTCCAGTGCGCTGAGCGTCTCTGCAATTGGCCAGGAGAGCTGCTGCTGCACAAACTCTGCCTGCTCCTGCCCCACACAGTAAGCCCTGCTCCCTGTTACAGCAGGCTGAAGTACAGCATGGCAAGCTGTCCCCAGTTGCTATCCCTGATGGCCATCCCCGCTCAAGCTAACAACAGTAACAGGTTTGCCCAAGATCCTAAAAATCCCTCAAATTGAGCTGTGCACGGGCGGAAAATTGCAGTCCACAAACGTTTCATGCTAAGCCCAGCAAACTTGTCTTCTGTAACTTCTGGTTTCCAAAGCAACAGAACATGGTTCAAATCCCTGCTGGGGTATTGTCCGATAAAAATCCCTTTCAAGTGCGTCATCACTGTAAGAAGGAAAGCAGGGAAACAAAGGTGAGGCAATTTCAAAAGGTACTAAACTGAAGGCAGAAAGTAAATTAAAACCCCTCCTCAAAGAAAACAAGCCTTGAGTTTACAACTAAAATACCTTTACAGGGGATTATTTTTGATCTTTCAATAAGAAAAAGTTTTCCCTTTTGTGGGACTCGTGTATTAAAATCAACACAGACAAAACTGTACCTGAGTGTCTAAAAGTCTCACCTGTCCCAGGAGTAACTCTTTGTATTGGAAATCAAAGGTGTGCCATAGCTGGGGGAAAAGTGCTGCAAAAATACCTGCTGCTTTAAGATATGAAATGGAAAAGCTAACATCCTACCTCTTCAGCTCCTACTCTAATGCAAAGCAATGTTGAATTTGGAACAAACCCCAGAAACTTAATAAAATTAACAACTTTAATGTCCTGACAACTGATATGCCTGGAGCAAGCCCTGAAGGGCCCATGGGATGGATTCAGTAATACACTTTGATCATAAAAAGGGGTATTAAAGTGAATGATCCCAAATAGCAGGCCAAGCTACTGAGAAAATTCCCAACATGTAATTAAAAAGACTGAATTAATAAGGATGTTGCATTAATTCAGGTCCATCAATAAAACAACTCTAACAGCTTTAGGTATCATCTTCAAAACCAGCATGTGGAAGTGTTCAGCAGAAAGTCAGACTTAAATAGCCAGCACTAGAACACGATTTATTTGTGGTGAGTAGGAAATTTCTTCTGCAATTACAAGAAGTAACTGGCCAAGATGTCACAAGTCCTTCATCACAGGAGTCACACATGGAAATTACAGGATGTGCTTTTTTGGGGAATTGCAAAAATACACAAGAGGTATATAATAAATAAGAGCATGTACAAACAGGTTACCAATAAAACTGAATTCTGTAGTTCTGGTTTGAAGAGTATTCTCACTCCTCAGTCACATCACGAAGTTTTATTCCTATGCAAAGGCACAGTAAAATGGCTATAGCAGCCAGGCTAGGGCCAGATCTGACTGCTTCAAGTTTTAGAAGCCTCTTGGGAAGCCAGGACACTTGCTCAGTTTGTATACCCACTCCAAACTCTGTGTTTCTATTTGGGTACTGTTGTACTCAGTCCAGCTGGATTAAAGCTAAGCAGAGAAATGCCTTCTGAACATAGCAAAGCCATAGCGTCAGGCTCCCTGGACCTGTAGGGAGCATGTCCTCACTCCCTAGCTGAACAAGCTATTTTTAGATTACACAAAATGGATGTCAACAGACCTGCTGTAATCAAACACTGGTTAAAAACAGCACCTGTCTTCAGCAAAGAGATGGCTTGTGATGGCACCCACAGATGTTCCTAAAATGCTGTGCTGCCCTAGTCAGTTTTCCAACAGTTCTTCATGCATCAAGCTCTCAGGGATGTGCACATGGCAGAGTGACATCAGGTGAAGAAGGAGAAGAAAACACTATTACATAACAGAGAGCTGGCTTTTGAGTATGGAAGCAACTGGTCTCTCGTTTGGCATCTTTCTATTGTCACCATCTTTCACACCCTCCCGCTCAGACTCCAAGGTCTGGAAGCACATGGTGCCAGCATGACACACAGCACAGTACCAGTGCAACACTCAACACAGTGGCACTGTGGCACACACCACCAGTGTGACACTGTGCAGCACTAGTGTCACACGCAAAGCACTGCCAGTGTGACAGAGCTGGGACACAGGGCGGGGCGGGGGTGCAGCTGACACATGCCAGCTGAGGTGTAGAAAACCACAGCTGTCTGTGCAAACAAGTCAGTTCTTTATCTTGTGTGCATGCAGACCTTGGACACGCACACTTGGCTGAAAGGCAGGGGCATTGCTTTACCCCCAAAATGGTGTGCGGGGCGGTGCAGACGTGTAGGACAGGCTGCCTGGAATGTAGAGGTTGGGCACAGAAAGTCAAAGCTCTATAAGCACAGCTCTGTCAAAAAATGCCAGGAAAGGACAGAACGAGTGGGGCGCTATTAAACGCCGTGTTCAATATGTCTGCCCCAGCTCCCTCCATCCAGCAAGGGCTGTGCAACACAAACCGCCTCACGTGGGAGGTGGCATCGCCCTGAGGAAAATCGGCCATGGAGTGGGGCTGGGCCTGTGACACCTCAGGGAAATCGGCCATGGAGTGGGGCTGGGCCTGTGACACCTCAGGGAAACCGGCCATGGAGAGGGGCTGGGCCTGTGACACCTCAGGGAAACCGGCCATGGAGCGGGGCTGGCACTAGCCCGCCATGGCAGCCACCTCCAGAGGCTTTGATGTACTTGTTTCTTGGTTTAATGCCCATCAAAGATCAATGTAGCATATTTGTATACGAGCATGACATACAAGGGTGTTTAAAATTGAGTCTGATCTAATTATCAAAGACGGCTGTTACCTCTACGGCTATTATCATAACAGCTGTTATCATAGCGGCTGTTACCTCTAAACTTACTTTTTCATGATCGCCAAACAATATGTGAAAAACATTATGGAACTTTTCTTATGTCTGACCTAAAATATCCATAATGCAAAATTCATTCTGAAGACAGGAAAACAGAAACAATGAAAAAAGGATATAGGCAATCTTCAAAAGGCACAGAGAAGAAAATAAACTTTAGAAAGCCTTAGAAAAATTAGTTTTTCTTCTTCATCTTCTCAGTATTTGCTGTTTGAACATTTGTTTTCTTACTTGTCCCTCTTAAAACAAGGCATGTTACAGCTTTATTGTCTCAGTGGTGTAGTTCCCCAATCCCTGACTTGCCATTTAAGCTCTGGTTTATTGGAAATATACAACAAGGGACTCTCCATGGAAGAGAGTTGCACAAGCCTCTGGATTCCTGACCATTGACCTCTGCCAGTGCTCACAGTAATCTCCTAACACACCTGAGCTTCCTGTCTTTCAGTGAGAGAAAGATTCAGCTAAAGTCAAGGAAACAGGGAAGGGGGAGATGGAAACCTTCCCTTGAGATGCTTTTGGGAAGGCCTGCAAGGACCCTGCCTTCCCTTGGAACAGAGGTGGTCACGATGCATGGTGTTGGCTGACTTGCCCTAGGTGCCCCTCTCTTCCAGAAGGACTTTTGCCCACTTCATCACTTGTCTGTCCCTCCAGTTCCCGCGCTTCAAACTTGCTCTTCAAACCTGCTTACTAAACCTGTAAGTCAGCTGTAAGTTTGCAGAATAAGGCACTGAGCATGGCTCCAATTAGTTGTTTTAGTCAGGTTTACAATATATTTTGAGAAGAAGAAGGGGCAGAGAAAGTGTGAAAAATGTGTATTATATGACTGCCTAGCAGATGTCCTTATGGCCCCTAAATTCTGCACCCTTTGTGGCCGCTATCATTGGGCATCCGTCTTTCCAAGCTTTGTCAGCCTCCCTCTGGGTCTGAGATCAGTGAA
>NW_005054581.1:0-4295 GCF_000277835.1 Geospiza fortis
GTTCAGAGCCCCATTTAATCTAAATTCAGGCTGTAACTAATATGCTGCTAAATCAGGCTTTAGTAGGAAACTGTGACCTATAAGATGCACAAAGGTGTTTTGTTCAGTGCATAAAAAGTCTTGCTGCCAAAATTTGTGCTTGAAGTCTTCTGAAGCCAGCCCTTCTGGAGCTGCAGAAGGTTTTGTGAGAAATGAGCCAGAAAATGCAAAAATTTTCTGGCTGATGTGAAATTGTTGTCTTTAGCTGCCTTTCAGAGTCCACCTTTGTGATCAAATTTGGCCTCACAATGCAGAGCAGGAGCTGCAGTCCTGCATTAGGGGATTCCTGATCCCATCTTGTGCTGCAGAGCCACCAATCCTGCTCTGCTGTCTGCTTTGTCCAGGTGATAAACAAAACTTGCCCCAAACTGAGCATTCAAGGCTAAACCCTGCTCTCTAGTGCTCTGTTGCTGAAGGGTTAAAGAAAACTTGAAAAATCTTCATGTACAAAATTAGCGTACCTCATTTACTCCCTGTTTTTTGACATGTATCTCTGTGTTTGGGTTGTTTTTTGCAAGAAAGTGCTTGAGAAGTGGTAGGATGGAAGTGAGGGGGACTCCTGGGCCATCATTCCAAACCTTGTGTGACAGTTTGAGAATTTCAGTGCTGTGTTACTTCATGTGTCTGCTACAGAGCTCTCCAGAAATGTGTTTTTAGGCTCTTTGACTTCTTCAGAGCTTGTGGTGGCCATGATGGGAACAGGACTCCAATGTGGAATCCCAGCCCAAGGCTTCAGCCAATGATTTGGGTTGTTCCTGAGTGTTGAAATGAGGAATAATGGATATTCCACCCCAGCTTGCCTCTCACCACCCACATGTATATCAAACCTCCCTGATCAACCCAGCATCACCAGAGAGATACCCCAAAAAGGGAACACAGATTGATTGCTTCTGTGCAGCTCTTACTACTTAATGTCACCTTCATCAGCTTATTTGTGTTTCTGTACAGTGGTTTTCAAACACTGGAGTTTATTTCAGCATCAAATTACTTTTTTTTTTGGCTTGTAAAAGATGGAAGTTTGAACAGTTGGTCTTGGAAGGCAACAGGCAGTCTTTACACAGAGTGAACAGGGGGTTTGTGGTTGTTCCTAACCAATGGGAAGACAGCCAGGCATTAAATATATTTTATGGGTGTAGTTAAAAGAGAATATTTTTCAGAAAATTGTATTGTCTTAAAGTTTGGGGTTGAAAAGGTTTTTGAATCACTTAGTTTTTTTAACTTTCTCTTCCTTGTTGAGAACAGGAGAGTAAAGGGAGAGCAAAGACCCTTCAAGCCAGAAGGAACTGCCCAGTCAGAGGTGTGGGGGACTGTGGCATAGGGCACTGCACACTGGAGGGAAATAGGTTTCTCCTCCTTTACCTTGATTTCCACCCCAAGCTGACCAAATAAACAGCTACAAACACAATTCAGAACTCAGAAGCTGCTACACGAACTCTTCAGGAGCCTAATGCAAGTCTTCTTAAAAGCACCTGATTTTAGGGAGTGAAAGCTTACAGCTCAGCACTTTGTGAAAATGAGGAAGATCTTTTGGGCTTGTTGTCCAGTAACTGAAGCGTTCAGAAGAACTGATCTGGTTTCAAGAATCTTGCCTTAAAACATCTTTTTACTGTTCCCTTTCCATCTAAGCAAATGCTTTATTTGCCTTGGGGATACTGCGTGTCTGTGTTGCACATCCTTCACGCTAAGAAGTAGTTCACACAGAACAAAAATGAGAACTAAGCCTGCCTGGGAATTTTCCATCAAAATTGACCATTGAGAAATCCTCAGGAAGGGCAGTGTGGATTTCATCACCTCCTCAAAGAAAAGAACCCAATTATTTTCCTAACCACTGAGGGAAGAGTTTAATATGTTTTGCTGAACAGTTTTAATGTTTTGATTTCAAAATATTATTTTTTATAAAAATTCTTATTTGGTAGGTCCAAATCTCCTTGTCCTTCTCTGATGTCTATGATCCACTGAGGAACTGCAAACCCCATAAAAACCTCACTGGAGTTTTAGTGCTTCTCCAAGAGACAGCTGCTGTTCTGCAGCATGACAGGTGAAGAGCAACTGAGAAATCCAGGGAAATGGACTTGGATTACTGCTCCTATGAGCAACTCTGAGACAGCCATTCCACCTACACTTCATTTCTTTAAATGAGATACTGTGGATCTTAAAATTTTAGTTGTTTTTTAATATGATGTTTTTTAATTTTTATTTCTCTTTTTCAAAGATATGCCAAAGTAAAAGATCTCCCTTCAGTCTTCTCTAAAGAGAAACTTAAGTAGTATCTAGTAAAGATTTTTCTTTGTGATTATTATGGACTTTGTGCATTGTTGGGCAGCTGTCAGAGGTGACCTTAACTTTCAAAACATGTAAGTGGTGACCAGTGCAAGGGTCAGAGATGCTCTTTGAATGTGTCACCCAACTCAGACATGGCCAAAATGTGTCACTGCCTCATGGTCAGCAGGATTATGGCATCACTGCCAAAATCCCTCTCACTCACCTGCAGGTGAGCTTTAGCTAGATAGATGGCCTTCATTTTCAGTGCAGATATACCAATCTTTCATCTGCTTCACGCAGCTTGCTTCTTCTGCAAAGGTGAGATTTGAATGAAATGATTTCTCTTTTATTTATTATATTAAAAGGGCTCATGTAGCCTTAATCTAGCCTGAAGAACATTTGATGGCAGGGTTTATTGGATGATTTTTCTTATGTTTATAATCTATATAAATTATGCAATATTTTTGTAACATGTCATGTATCATGATGTGATTTAATATCCCATATATATTCTGGTGCCTGAAAGTAATGTGGAGAGATGTCTTTGAAAGGCCATTAAGTATAAATAAATTAGAGTGAGAGCTAGAGTGGTGCTGATGAATAACATTCCTTGATAAGGAGACCTCGTAGACTAAATGGAATGAGTAAATTATTACTTAATAATGCCATGCTTAAAACATTCCTAATAGTTACAGCATTCACCTGGGAGTGTTCATGCATCTGGCCAGAGAACTGCTTATCCAGCAGCTGCATAGCATAAAATAAAATGCAATTCCAGAAGCAGGAACAAACCCCAGAAATACTAAAAAGAGAAAAGCCCAAAGAACCCAAACTGTAGATGTTCACCCTGGCCATGTGTTCTCTGGCCTTGTAAGCCCAAATTTCTCCACTGGATAAGTTCAAAACTTTTAAGGGATGCAGGTTTAGTACCTCAGCTGGGGCTTTCTGGTACTCAGTGAATTTAGAGCCTGTGTGGCCTACAAAGTATAAAGGTGAGGTCGGCTGTTTTCTAACTAACTTGGGTGTTTTGCCTCCACTAAATTCCCTTATCAAATCTAGCAGGTTGTCTGTGCCCCAAGGGTGTTAGAGCAGCTGCTTGAAGAGCAGCTGGAAGAAAATGTGGGTGATCCAGGGAGCTGAAAGGACTCAGTGGATCAGCAGCTGAGCCAAAAGCAAAGCTTGGAGCCCACATTCCATGCTTGTGCTCAAGTGTTTGAGAAACCACTTGCTCATGAATTAGGGCAGTGGGATGAGATAGGCAGGCAGGGAAAGGCAAGAGGAATATTGTGGGAGAGCAGAGGAGTTCAGCATTGTAGAATTAATTGGTTTTTGCTTTTTAAGCTCTCTTTTGCCATCACATCTTAGGGGAAAAACAGGCCCGGTAAAAAAACATTTGGAAACTGAGGAGACTGGATGGACTTGGTTGAGATGAGAGCTGATGTGAGTACACTGAGAGAAACAAGACCAGAAAAGTGTGGAGTTTGTGGTGCTCACACCCGTCTGAGATCCTCACAGGGTCAACTTCTTTCAGGGACAGTTTTCCACCAGTCAGGCCTGCAGGCTGCAGGGGGCTGTGGAGGTGCCATGACCTGGCTTTGAATGCACAGAACCGAAATTGATCCTTCATGAGGAGTGGATATTGGACCAAGCTGGGCTCTGATCTGGCAGCAGCAGCTTGGGTATTCTCCCTCTCAGTCAGCATAGATATGTCATGATAGGGTCTGCTGAACAAAGATTTCTCTTCATGATCAAGATGTTGGGGCACTCAAAAGGCTTCTTTTTCCCTGCCTGATGACAAATCTGGAAGTCTATAGAGATGTCTCTGTTCTGGGGAGGTTTAATGTTCCCATCAGTGTTACTCTACACTGGCATTTTCCCCATCATTACCTTATCTTTGATTAACCCCCACTGTGGTAGCAATGAAAGGAAAGTGAGACTGGAGCTGCCTCTTTGCAGTTCCACAGCAGAGCCACAGAGCACAGTGTGGGCAGCAC
>NW_005054581.1:4327-14097 GCF_000277835.1 Geospiza fortis
CACAGCTGCAGTAGGAGATGCTCTTGTCTGCAGGTATCACTTTGTCATTGTTAGAAGAAAATTTGAGAGAGCCCTGTGTGTGCTGGGGCTTTTACCCTTCATTGCTGTAGGGAGACTGAAAGCTCCTGTGAGCCTGCTCTGTGTTGCTGTCGTGAGAAGAACTGTAACAATCAAACCAAACTCTGCACTAACTCTGTCCACTTGAGTGGATTCAAAAAGCTCAGTCAGGCTCCTGGCTATGACTAAACCATCTAATTATAGCCTTCCTGTGCTGTGCCTTTTGCATTCATTCCTGATCCATCACTGCATTGATTTTTGGAATTGTGTTCTTTAGCACTCCATGGTCTCAATTTTCACATCCTCCTTGCCTCCCATGCTCTCCATTTCTCTGCCCTCACTGCATGTTGACTGCTCATCTTTCTGTTTTCCTTAAACCAGCCTTAAACCACATTTCTCTGCTGAGGTGGAGAGCAAGGTGAACCTTGGTGGTTTCTGCAGCACTTTGAACTCTGTACAAGTGCCAGTTCACATTTCAGTTTCTATGTCCCTGTACTGTGGCTTTGACCTGTTCAAAATGGATGTGCTTTTCTGGTTACATCACAAGTGATGTCCAAAATTACTTAGTGGTGAGGTGTTGGACTAATCTCAGGCAGCTTCCTACTGAAAATATTGGAGAGGGAAATCAGCAGGGTTGTGTCTTTGCCATGTTATTGAGAAAACCCCAAAACCCCTGGAGTTCAGAGAGCAGTGTTACCATGCCCCAGACAGCTCAAATTTAGATCAAAACAGGCTCCTGGGAAGAACTTAAAACATTAAGAAATATTTCAAAGGTCTTCATCTAAATCTAACCTGGAACTTGAAACTAGCTGCATGCAACAGTCTTGGCAGTCCTGTGTTTTTTCTTTGAGTTTTGTGACACTGGATATTTCTTGAAAAGACTCAGCTGTTGGAGTCAGGATAAATATGTAAAACTCTGGATTTCAGTTTTGATTTTCACTTAGCTTTACAGAGTTCATCTGCAAAGTATGAATTTGAAGAACTCAAAAAGTCCTCCACACATAATTAAATTTTATGGCATAACTTTGGCTTTAAAATTTTGTTTTGTTTTTAAGTCTTACGTCATGATTGCATGGATTTCCTTGCATTCATTTTGCATAGCTTTAGCTCAGCTCCGAAGACAGATTACTAAATGTGCCCCAAAAGTATGACTGAGATTCCTTTTTAATACTCTTCTCAGCCAAGCTTATGTATAATCCTTTTCAAAGTGTAAAATGCCAAGGGATGTTAATATGCCACAGCTTATATGACAGTATATTGTTGTTCCTTCACACTTCACTAAGCAGTCTACGAATACTAATCTATAAATCACTTACTTTTCTCACAGGCACTGGAAAACTGTGCTGTTTGTGGCACTATCTGTTCTTTTCTAGATATATAAGCCACTCCAGTTTAAAAAACTATAGGCTGTAATGATTTCACTGTTGGTTTTCTGCAGAAGTTAGGGGCCTTCACTGAAACAAGGGCCAAAATGAGGGTGGACATTGTGGGCTTGCACAGGTCCTGCCTTAGGGAAGTTGGAAGTAGATAGGTAGAGGTGGGATGGGCAAAGAAGGATAGTGGTGATTTTTTTTTTCTCCCAGGATCATGTAGAGACACCTTTGCAGAAATTGAAATTTCTACCAAATTTCAAAGGCTGCATTTCCACCATGCATTCAGTAGCCTCCTTTCAAGAGTTAGTAAACATCAACGTGCTTGCTCACATTTTTGAAAGCAAAATCCTTTTTCTGTGAATGTTCCCTGATTTCTCAGTTGGAAATTGCTCTTTCCTATAAAGAAGGCAGTTTCAGAGCCATAAGGTTTGTTTTGGTTTTAGGTGAGAATAGAGATGCCCATGATGGGACAGGAATTAAGCGGAAAAGTGGCAGAGACCAGGAGACTTTCCTTGTGTCTCTCTTGCCAGGGAATAAGACAAAATGTGCCCTATGGTGAAAATAGACTTCCTGCCTGCTCTGACTGGTCACAGAATGGAGAGGGGCCTTCTGCTCAGAAATGAGGAATGGAGTGGTATCTTCTGCTTTGTTTCAGAACAAAACTGATAAAGCCAGTGGGACAACACTCCCATGATCCATCTGTATAATGCAAAATATTTTTTGTGCAAGAAAGAGAGAAAAGAGTATAGATTTTTCACCTGCTCCATGTAGTGGCCAGAAGGGTTTGCCATGGATTTGAAATCTCTTTAACCAGTTTTTCTTGCCCATCTCTTTTTTTTCCCCCAAATTTCTTCTGCTCACTTGTACAATTGCAAATAATCCAGGGACTTCTGCATGTCTCTGTGCAACAAATCATGTTGAGAGAGTATGATGATGCCAGGCCCCATCAAATATGCAACTCTAAGTCTATAATTGGATTTATTAGCAGGTATTTTCCTTGGGAAGGTATGAAAACCAAAGCACTTGAACGGAGCAGTCAGAGTAGGAAACTTCAGATCTTAATTAGTGTAAAAAAGTGAAAGACATCATAGAGCTGTAGCAGGGAATAGTGATAAGGTAGGGTTTGGGGCTGAGCATGCTTGATAGAGCAGCCAGGGTGCCAGCACTCACTGAGATTGGTGGGACACTTGTCCCTGAGGGGGACTCATTGGCAGCAGTGAGCTAAGGAGGAGCTGGCACTGCAGGATTCAGGAGCAGAGTGTGGCCATCACAACAGGACAGCTGCCTGAGGAGGAAAGACTGACCCTGACAAGGTGGTTTGTGCCCAGAGGGACTTGTTTGTCTGATAAAACCAGTCCTTAGATGGCCACTCTCATCTCAAAAGCGATGTGCTCTCTGACAGGGAGGGATGTTTGGCCACACAGGGTGGCACTGGCTCCTCTCTGTTGCCTCCTGAGCTGAAACCAAGTGCCTCTAACTAAATTTACCTTTTAACTACACTTTATTCTGCTGTCAGCCTCCATGATGGGCTCCTTACATTTATTTTAGCCACAGGACTAGAAGATGCAGCCAGTTAAAGGTGGGCTATTTGCCCTTCAGTAAAGAGGGAGCTGAGCTTCTCTAAAGCAGCACAGGCTCTGGGGCAGGACAAGCAAATATTTCTGTTCTTTCTGCAGCATCCAGAAATGGTTTTATTTATTTCAAGGTTTTAAAGTATGCTGTAGGAACTTAAAAATACTTGAAACAATCTATTTGGATAGATCAATTCCAAGAAAAAGAAACCCTGATTTGCTAAGATGAAGTGTGGATCCTTTTAGCCTTGGCTGTCCAGATCTTGTTACTCAAACATACAGTACATTGAGTTTTTTGTTTGTTTATTTGTTTTCTTTTGCTAGTCTGAGAACTGAGTTTTGCCATGTTTTTGTTGCAATAAAAGAGGAGGTGGTGTCTGACCTCATGGGCTGAAGTGGAGGGATGGACTGGCAATAGGAAGAATATCCCAATAATAATATCCCAAACATGGATATTTTATGTTTGTTTTTTAAAAACCCTACAAAGTTAAAGCAGCATTTTTTTACCAGCAAAGCACAGCTGCTTGTGCAGCTCTTATCTCACCAAAACGAAAAACAACAAAAAAGCCAAAACCTAAACCCTGAACTCTAGCATACCTGGAAAAGGAATTGCTCAAAAAAAGTAAGACACAAATCCTTCAGCTTGGTCATAAGGAAACATCTGCACAGCGTTTCTTTCGCTGTAAAGAGCTGGATTCACTACCCCGACCACCAGCGGGTCAAACCCCAGCTCTGCGGGAACCCGCGGCATCTTTAACGCGATTTCCCGCTGCCCACGCCGCGAGTGGGGGATTCAATAAAACGATGCCGAAGGACTGAGCGGGTTCGGGGGCGAGGCCGGGACCCTGGGGAGCGGAGCATCCCGCGGAGCATCCCACGGGGGCAGAGTCGCGGTGCGGGGTGACAATCTCTGTGCGGGGCGACAATCCCGGAGCTGGGTGACAAACCAGGCGCGGGGTGACAATCCCGCTGCGGGCACAGCCCGTCCTGCCCTGCCCGCTGCCATCCCCCTCCTGAAGCTCATCGGAGAGTCGCGCCCGAAGCCCAACTTTGCAGCTCTCCCGCCGTTCCCAGCATGAACCAGACGGCCGGGGTGAGCAACCACGTCCGCTGCTCCGGCAAGGGCTCCAAGGTAAGAGCGGCCGGGGCTGCGCATCGCGGGCAGCGGGGCTCGCTGGGGCGGCGGGGGTGCCCCGTCCTCGGCTCCCGGTGCCCAAACCTATAGCTGAGAGGGTATTCCCCGCCCCGGGAAGCATCCCTGCGCTACCCGCTAGCCCCCCATCACTTGGCGAAGTTCAGCATCTCTGCCCGGCTCCCGCCGCCGCCCGGGATGTGGAACTGTCTCCCTGCGGGGAGCTGGGCCAGGGATGGCTCTGGATGGCTCCGTCACTCCGGACAGGGGTGACCCCTTCGGGCTGAGACCTGGGTGGGTGCTGGACCGGGCATTCAGGGTGCTGCGGCCTCTCAGCATCAAGTGCTGGAACGGTCAGAACTCGTGCACCTTCTCCAAACGGGATAAAATGCTTTGGAGGTAAGGGTTTGGGGAGTGAGACATGGGACCAGGTACTGCTTTAGCCACTGCTTTAACTTCTTGCCACGGTGTGTTTGCATAGCCAGCATGAAAAAGGAATAACTGAGATAAAACACGTTATTGTGCACTCTGCTGAATTCAGCAGAATTGTAACTGGGTGCATGTACCTGCATTAACATTTTTTTAGGTAGTGATGAACATAGCCCTTATATCTACACAACTACTTTTTGTTCCAGAGTATCAGTGCTGTGAAGTCAGATGCATGTGCCCTCCTACAGACAATTCTGTTGATGTTGTTCTTCTGCAACTCTTTGAAGTGTTTCTCTGTGTTTATGTTTCTCTGTTATGGTGGACACACCACTGTCCCCAAGATTTCATGTGCTTTTTGGGGCTGGTATTTGATAGAGAGATAAGATTCTATAATACCTAATGGGATGCACCTTAAAGAAGTGCAAGACTTACATTCTACCACATATGGTGCTGTGCTAACTTTTTTTTTTTAATTTTATCTCTTAATACTGATGTCCTGTTCCATCCTCTAGACTTGGTGTTGTGGTGTTGTTTGAGATGCTGGTGCTGCTGCTCACCTGGTTGTATACTTCACATCTAGTTAGTGTAGACCCAACCTTACAAACTCTTAGGCACACAGGTTTACTTCATACCTCCCCTTCTGTGAAGTGAATACAGTTGTTCCTCCTTTTTTCATATTGTATTTTAGGATTAAACTCACTAATCATAAAGGCTATGTGAATATTAAAAGATGCTACATGATGAGGGCTGTGGAAGTAAACAAACAGATTAGATGAGTCTGCTGAAATTATTTTCTTAGCTCCATGACTAATCATATATTTGAAGTTGAACCAGTACCTAAGCTCTTTGCATAATTCAAGGGCCCTAAATTGAATGTCCTCTGGATATTGCCTGAATTTTGAATGTTGGGCCTCCTTCCTTTGCACTTTCTGGTTTTCTTTGAGTTTTGGGTCGAACAGCTAAGGTTATTGCATATCTGTAATAATTTATTGTAGCAAGCTGCTGACCTAATACTTTAATGCAGAAGAAAGAGATGGGGCTCAAATGAGTATATTCTTAGCACATGATAATTGATACATTTTTATTTGCCTTGAAGGCATTTTCGTCTCATTTTCAAATGCTGGATATGTTTTCCATTGGAAATAAATACTTTTTTTTTTTCAAGTCATGAGATTGAAATGATTGATGATTTCAGGATTTAATTAAAACACAGAAAGCTCCATGCATGACTGATTTAGTTTCAAGGAAACCTTGCAGAGTTCTGAAATGAGAGTTTATCAAATGGGGCTGAAAAATCAAGTAACTGATCCTTAAGAGGTTTCTGATGGAGTAGACAGGAGGCAGAATAGCCAAGTTATTTTGTGACTCTGACTTCTAAAGCATAGAAATTAGAAATGCTGGTGAGAAGTTTCATATCTGTGCTTCATTTGTTTGAGTTTTTTTTCTGAACAACTAACAAACAAACAAAACCTCAATGAAAAATAAAACAACAGAACCACAAACAGGATTTATCTAACTTTCCTAATCTCCTAACTTTTGAACTTGCAGCCAATTTTAACCAAAACTGACAAAATAAGAGTAATCTTGTGTCAGCTTGCTACAAGGGTCATGGAAATCAATTGTTTAATACAGAAGGATTATTTAATACCTGAGTAAAGGAAGAAGCAGAGTGAAATCTGTCCCACCCTGTCCCACATGGCTGTTGCTACAAGAGCATCTGTCCTTTGCCCATCACAGGCTGTGCAAAGATTGGGAGGGAATGGGAGGAAGGAAGGAGAACAGAAGGAAATTCCAGAAGAACTGGAAGTTTATGGAGGCAAAGAGGGAGCTGTGGGTGAGGGCTGAGGTCTTCCCAAGGGGGAGTGTGTTGAGCAAATAATTTGACATAAATCACTTTGTTGTCACAGCTGATGAAACAACGTGTTAGGGGTTTTTCCCTCCCCCAAAAAAGTTATGTTGTGTCAGCTCAAAAGCCAGCTCAGTGAGGTAAGGTCACTCTTCTTCCTGGCTTCTCCTGAGCTTCCCTCTTGCTGGGCAATGGGCACTTAGACTTCACATTTCTTTTGCAAGATTTACAGCTGTGCTCAGTTGTGGTGAGCAAGAGAGGTAGCTTTTCAAAGGAGGGATACAATTAAAGCCCTTAAGTAGATGGGCTTGATTGCAATTCCAAACTCTAGTAATGCATGCCCGCTAAAAGGTGTATATATTTTTAACATTTCTATGTCATGTTTTTCAGCTGTTTCTAACCAAGAGCTAGAAGCTCTAAGCCACTTGTGAGTGCTATTGAAAGACTGATTTATTGTCTAGAGAGAACTATTTTTGAGAAATAGTTTGTGTACATACAGCTTCTAATGCTCTTTTTTCCTGCCTGTGACTAATCCCTTTGCCTTCCCTAAGATAATTTGTGGGAGGAAAGCAAGAGGATTCACCCCAATGCTGTAATGGAAAGCTGTGTCACAGGAAGATTTCTGATGTGTTGGGGTGGCTGGGGTGGTGAGCAGCCCAAGCCTGTACAAAACCCACCCACCTCTCTTGTGTGGGCTAGGAGCAGGTTTTAACTCTGGTAAAGGAAGTGCACTTCACTGCAAACTCATTCACATCCTGCCAGAAGAATTTTGGGGGTCAGTTCCAAGCTGCCACATTTCGACAGATTACTTGAAACAATTAATGAGGGCTAAGTCCTCATGGGGATTGAAGCTTTTTCAGCACTACATGTTGCAGCTCCTGGCTTTTGGCTTTTATACAGTGATACAAAACCCCACACCATCCAATACATGACGCAGAAATTGTGTCTTGAATTTAGCTGATTTTCTTAAATTAATATCAAGGAAGACACTGTGAAAAGACATTTGGTTTCATGTCAGGACTCCCAAATTCATCTGTTTTCAGGGAGGAAAAGCTATAGAAATAATTTGGGGTGCTTTCTTTAGAAACAACTATACTTGGGGTCCTTCATCTGAGGACCCTCCTCATCCTCACCCAGTGAGAAAGGAAGTGTCCTGTGGAGCAGGATTTGTGGATCTGGTGTCCTTTTAAGTGTTGAGGATTCAGAGATCCACCAGCTTCCATCCTTCTGGGGACTGTTGCACCCATCAGGAGACAGCAGGAGCCCCATCCTGCTGCACAGCAGGAGTCCTCTCATCTCTCCTTTTGGGGAAGGAGCAGAGCAGAGTTCAGGGCTGTTCTTTGGAGTGGGTAAGATGGAAACTCACAGTGTCTCCTGGGGACAGGGGGATGCACTGTCTCTGGATTTTGGATGAAAATGCCTTTAGCCAAACCATTGGCTGACATGCACGATTTGGAGGGCACCGTCTAAATCCCCAGCTCTGTACAGCAACCTCAGCAGTACCTTAGGACACGTTTGGCACAATCCTGCTGTTATTCAGTCTCTTCTGACTTCTCCCTGAGTGTATTTTTGAACAATGGCAGCTGTTTTAGCTGTTTTGTGCGGAGCTCAGACTTGGATATGGTCAGTGCATGTCTTCTGGATCAGGTCACCCAAACCTGATTCCTGTTGTCAGGTGAGATGTCAGTCCAACTCCTTTGCCATCATCATACGCAGCTTAAGACACCACTGATGAATGCCCAAACTGGTTTATGTGTTTGGAGGGTTGGTTATGTGTTTATTAGGCATTTATATCTTTATTTTGTCCAGCCAGGCTTTAACTTCTTCCTCATTCCAATCCTGATGTGTAGGTGGGAGACAAGTGTTTTTTCTGCCTCAACAGCAGTGATGAGAGTCCCTGTATGGTAAGAGGAAACAAATCTGCATTAAACCTGAGCAAATGGTAGATGTTTCAATCATGTCACATTTTGGAATGTAGCAAATGCTAAAAAACACCTTTCCTCTCCCAGCTTTAATTATGTAAGCATTAAAAAAAGCTTGGTGAAACAAAGTTAGAATATTCACCTGAATAACTGTAACCTCACTTTTAATCAGCAATAACGAATGCTCAAGAATAACAGCAAATCATTTGCTTTCTTTCCTTTTATTTTCTTTCTTTCCTTTTAAAGGAGAAACAATTGTCCTAATTAGCAGTATTGGTATGTAAGAATGCAGTTATGAAAACAACTCGATGCAGTAATGCGAAGTGTTTGTTAAAGGAAAGCACACTCAATTAAGCAGAACTGAAAATGCAGTTATGATTGTACCCCTGGCTGCTCTCTCTTATTGTTTTGAAAAGAACAAATTTAACCTCTGAGAGAAACAAACTGCTGATGCAGGGTGTTCTGGCTGCCCTGGTCTAAAGGAACAGGACAACAATTGTACAGCTGTGGGCAAGAGGTCCATGATGTCCTTTTAACAGATTATGAGGGAATTTGGTTTTATAGTTTATTCCTTAAACGATTAATAAGAGATTATTGCATCTACACTGGCTAAATCTAATTACCTTCTCTTTTACATGAACTATTCCCCTCACATGAATTCCACTGATTTCAATTGAATTACTACTTATTTATGTTGGTTTAATTGCAGAGAGATTCAATACCTCCAAAGTTATGGAAGCAATAGAGGCACAGCATTTCTAAGACTCTTGGATGCAGAAAATTGAGATAAGGAAGCTGTGCTTGCTCCTCTGTGTTATTGCTGAAGCAGAAACAAGTTCAGCTTTACTTGCACATTGTGTTTTACTGTAAGTGGTAAGTTACCCTGCATGGGCACAGCTAAGCAGTGTAGTTTTGAGTTTCCTAATTTTAATGCTCTAGTGGGAGTTCAAGGCTGACTTCCACACCTATTAAGTATTAAAGTAGGACTGGATGTAGCTGCCAGGGCTTTAAAACATGATTGGTCAGCTATCTCCAAAATCCAACCTTACTCAGAGGGCAGTCCCTTGGAAATTGCACTTCCATCTCAAAACATCAACCCTTCAGAGTGGTCTAATATAGCATTGCATGAGAGAAACAGACAAGATCAATGCCCCATCCTGCTGGATGCTGTGACCCCACACAGACAGAAATGCCTTGGCCTTCAGTGTATTTATGGTTTAAGTTGACAACAAGAAGAAAAACTCTGGGAGAATGAGAGAATTACTCTGGTTTTGCAGGCAGTGAAGTACCACGAGTAAACCACCAAAAAATTTCAGACTAGGTAGGGATGATAGACTAAAGTTGAGCTTTTCTGCCACAGAAAATAAAGACATACTAATCATTGTCCATTTAGGAGCCAGCAGGCTCATCAGCATGTGCTCCCCATATCCCACCAGCGTA
>NW_005054581.1:14133-37462 GCF_000277835.1 Geospiza fortis
CAGTAAAAGCCTGTGGGCAAAGAAGAGAGAAAACTGTACACTTGGGTCCTCTGTCCATTAGGGATCCAGATATTAGTTTGGCTCCTTAAGTAGCAAGGTTTCATTTTGCACAAGTAGTGGAGCTTGTGTTGATTTAGCTCTTTCTTCTGTACCAATTTGTGAGAATCCTCTACCTTCTACATCCTTTGGGAGGAACTTTCACAATGCTGCAGAGGCAAAACCCATCAAAACTTCAAGTGGTGAACACTAAATCACGAAGACGTGCCAAGGAACTTAAGGCAAAGTGTTTGAAACTGGTTTTTTATTACAGTCTCTGACTTTCTTGCAAACTGTAATTTTCAGTGGACACTATCTGATACGGGTGCTGAATTTAGTGACAGAAATTCTGCTTCTGCTGATGTAAATGGAAAGATGATTTTAGAAATTTTACTGCCTTAACCAATGCAGCCCTAAGGATTTTAGGAGTAACAGCTGTGGGAACTTCTTGATTTGATCTTCCCATTATTTCAGACATTGAAATCTGCTTTCTCTGTAATTCCACCTGTAAACCTGATGGCTTTTGGCAGTTAATTCCAGCCATGTTCCCTAGAGCTCTTCCTGCAACTGTCTGAGTGTCAGCTGTCTCATAAAGGTCCCCTAAACAGGAAATTTGGCAAGATGAATGATGCTGGGTCAGGACCAGAAATTTCAGTGGAAGGCTCAAACACCCCTTTGAAAGATGGGAAGACACAGGGAGATGGCCAGGCTGACTCTGTAAATGTCCTGAATGATCAGAAAACCTCCTGCCAGGGGTTGTGCTTTCCCTGAGTGGAGAGAATCCAACCACAGGATGAACCCTGAGCTCCTCTAGCCCTGGTGTTGATGGAGCATCCTATCTGGGATATTTTGGGTGATAGGGAGCAGAAGGAGCTGTGGTTTTTGTAGCCTTGAGCAAATACGCACCAGCAAGGGTGGACTTTGCTTACAGCAGCTATTATTTTAAGGGTTGGAGAGAGAGTGTTCCTGCCCCATGAAATATTTGCCTGCAGCCTTATGGAAGAGCTGTGTGGGGCTCCAGGGGTTTCCAGCAGCGCGTGGGATGTTGTGCTCTGCATCCCTGCAGTGTCCTCAGGCACAGGAAGCCCTGGGCCCTGAATCTGAATGAATTCTGGGCATCAGCAGTGATAGGACCGTCCCTGTTCGTTTGTGGGTGCTGCTCTGCTGCTGTTTTTCATCTTTAATGAGAGTTGAACATGCCATAAAGTTTTATTGGGTGTTTATGCTAACAAAATTAACTAACAGTTGGTGCTTTAAAAATGCAGCCAGAGCTCTGTGCAATATAACTGGGAATGTGCAATGGCTTTTTAACTGGTGTAGGACAGAGCAAATGTGTGAGTGCCAATGTCATTTAACAGCAAACCGCTTTATATTAACTTTTTATAGACCAGAACTGATTAATTGAAATTTCCAAAATAAATCTTAGCACGATATGTGCTTAAACAAAATCAGATTTTCAGACATTAGGTAGCTGGAAGCTCTGTTAAAATTGTGGGGTTAATTTATAATACCAAGACTAATGTGCTGATAATCAAAATAAATTAGCTTAGCCACTTCAATACTTCAATGCTTAAATCAAATAATAGGAAGAAGATTTATTTTAGCATTTTGATTATTGTGTTTCGCAATAAAATAGATATAATATCATGCTGTGAGTGCTGTATGGATTACTTGAGGCCAGGATTTCAATGGGAGTACAAAGGACCTCTAGGCTACAGAAAAAAAAAAGAAGAGGGATTATCTTCAGACTCAATTTCTTGCTCAGTAGAATGTATTTGGCTTATTTCTATATCAGCACTGTTAAGTAAACCTAGGAAAGAGATTTGGATTCATTCATTTATTTATTTAGTGCTTTTCTTTATTTTCATGCTGTTTGCCTGTGCCTAGTCTGGAGAGTTTGATGTTCATGATCTTTGCATTATACTGGGGAGTTTTATGCTGGTTTTAAAATAAGCAGATTGACATACTAGGATTTTGTTTTATTTTATTTTATTTTTATCAGTGAAATAGTTTGATAATCAGGTAGCACTGATTTATGAAGTATTTATCTAGGTTTAGTCAAGGATGGTCTGCTTTTCATGGCATTTACATTAATAAAGTTTGCTAAAACATTTGAGGGGAATGTCCTGATTCCTGCATGAAGCCCTGAGTTACACTGGGGTAATGTCTGAGTGTTTTAGGCTTTGCATTTTCACACTGCTAGTTATCATAAGTGGTAGCTGATTTTTAAGGCCAGATAATACTGCCACAATAAAAACTTCTCTAGCCTGCTTTTAACCTGCCAGTGTAGGCATGGACTTGGTGATCTGATGTGAACTCACAAAAATCAGCAGTAGGATTGTATTTGCATGAATGCCCCGATGAAGGAAGGAATGATGAATCTGGCTCCATGTTCTCAGAAGGCTAATTTATTACTTTATAATTCTATATTATATTAAAGAATACTATACTAACTATACTAAAGAATACAGAAGTGATACTTACTGAATGCTAAAAAGAAAATAATGAAAACTTGTGACTGTTTCCAGAGTCTCAACACAGCTTGATACTGATTGGCCAATGAGTGAAAACAACTCCCACCAGAATCCAATGACACAATCACCTGTGGGTAAACAATCTCCAAAAAAATTCCAGATGTGAGCTCAACACAGGAGAAGCCAATGAGATAAGAATTGTTTTCCTTTTCTCTGAGGCTTCTCAGCTTCCCAGGAGAAGAATCCTGGGTGAAGGGATTTTTTCAGAGAATGTGAATGCCACAGAGTAGTTCCACCTCACTGAGACTGGGACAAAGGTTCTGCCCATGCTTTAGTTCTTTAGTGGAAGTAAGGATGAGCTCTTCCCTTGCATGGTCTGTGAGCTCTTTGGTGGAGGAGGATAGCTTGGCAATCCACTAAGTGGGGTTCCCATCTTTATTTTTGGCCTTGTTACTCTGCTTAATATCTGAGAATTTAACAAATTTTGGGGCCAATCATTCCTTGGAATGAAGGAAAAAAGGTAGAGAAGGGACAGAGATACGGTTGTTTGCACAGTCCCTGTTCCATGTCATCCAAACCTTGCTCCAAAAGACAACCTTGGAGGGAAGAGCACCCAAAAGACTGAGTTGTGCTGCAGGTGTGGAGTGCATGGAGGATAAGCAGGGACCACATTAAATTTTCAGCTCGCTTGAAAGGGAGGCTGTTAAAATTATGAAACCTTGGGTGATTTAAAAAGAGAGCATGTACAGCTCTCCTTGGTGTCATGTCTTCAACTAGGCAGAATAAAATACACTGCAGCAAAGTCAGGGCTTGTCCTTTGTGAGGGCTCCAGGGGGAAGCCTGGGGTCTGACAAAGATGGTGAGCACTGGGCCCCTCTCAGCTCTGCTGGCAAATTGAAAAAGGGCAGGACATCAACATTTTGAAAGCAGCTAATTTTCTTATTTGCAGATGGCACCCAAAACTGGAATGCTAGGAAGAAGCTGAAATTATGGCAGACAGATGTGTGCTGCTGGTAATTTACTGCTACTCAGGACAGCAGATACACAATACAATTTCCTTTTTTATGTATCAATTTATGCTTCTAGGCTTTTGACTTTTCTTAGACTTTCCCTTAGCATCCAAGCCATCCTAGTGTTTGCAGATTTTTAGTGCAGCTTTATATTCAAGTCTGATTTTGCTAGATAATGACCTCACACAGAGCCTTTGCCACTGCTTTAACTACTTCTCCTGAGTGGAGGATCAGAGACTTTTTCATAGGTACAAGCCCAGGAAAGGGGCCAGCAGCAGGGACTAACATCAGTGTTACTTCTATTGCAGGACTCTATAGGAATGCTGGTTGCATATTGGGATTCAATTGAACAGCCAGATAGCAGAATACTGCTTCCTGCATCAAAGAATTTGGGCTATAAATTTGTTCACTGCTTTATGGTCATCCCTCAAGCTTAGGACTTTATTCTTCCCTTTATATCTTGGTGCTTGGCTGAGATATCACACAGTGATATCTGTGTGAGCTCACTGAGGGTCATGAGGCTTCCCTTACCCTGGGGAACACCAGGGCTGCACCTGGAACCCTCTGGGAGCAGCACTGGGACACATTTCCCTTGCCACACTGTGCTGCCTCACTGCCACTCCTCTTGTCTGACCACCCACTGCACAGTTAATCTGCCAGCAGAGGCCACTGAGGTTTTTCAGTCATTTACTCCAGTTTTAGCCACTCTTTACTGTTACAGATCTTTCCTCCAGCAGCTCAGGGCTATCCTCCAATTTCCCAGGTCCTGATCTCTGCATGCTCTCTACCTTCACATTTTCTGACTTGTTCCAAATTTAATCACCTGAGTTAGCTTGATATTGTTAGAATTCCCTAAGGCTGAAGCAATATTACAGAACATATCTGTGCCCTGTCTGTATCTTTCACTCTCTCATTTAGGGCTCATTCCTGCTTCCTTCCTATGCCTGCTCTGCTCCTGTTTTGGGTGGATATTTTTATGGCAGGAGAGGGCACTGAATACTCCATTTTACAAAGGAGTTAATTTACTTTTGATGAATAAAACCAGCTGGTTTTCCTTTACATTAATGGATAAGGGAAATTTGCCTGTATTTTGGTGGTTGTTGTTGTTGTTGTTATCTGTGTATATTTTTGCCTTTACAGGGCATTTGTAGCACAAAAAATAAACTGCCTTGCTGGTTTGCCCAGCTCAGGGGCACTAAAGGGCTGATTTGGACTGAAACACAGACATCTTTAATGGGCCACTGAAAAGGCAGTGGTGGCTCTTAGGAAGGTACTTCAAGCTGCCATCCAGAAGCTGCATTGAGAATTTCTAGCCATGCATGATCACAGTGGAAGTGACAAAGGTATTAGCCAAGGAAGGAGGAAGGAAAGAAGTTGTTTATGAGCCCTCAAACTCTTTAGTTATGTCAGGAATTTGTTCTTGGGATTTTTCTCTTTTATCCTTTTTCATTTTTAGAAAACTTCAGTGCTTTTTATGATTTTAATGGAAAGTGATCAATGCTGTGCACCATCACAGCATTATGATCAAAATGCTAAAACTATCTTCGACAGCAAGGACTTCCAACAGCTAACCTTCCCCACATTCTTTCCTGCTGTAGCTTCATTATATTTTACAACATATATTTTTCACCAGAGGAATTCTGATTGGCAGCTGATATGGACTAACTGAAAGAGAGGGACGTTGTCCTGGTTTTCTTTAAGAACAGGAAATATATCCATGTCTGACTTCCAGCAATGCCAGCAAAAGCAACATCCCAAAATCTCTTGTGTGCAGATGGAAGAATTGCCCCTAAACCTTTTCCAGTGTAAAATATAAAGTTTATTGAAGAATCAGTAATGAAAAATAATAGTTCCTGGTGATTAAAGTTTTAGTGATTGTACAAAAATGAGGACTATAGCACTTTAAATTATAGTTTGTAGAGATATTAACATAAATTACTTATTCTTTCTTGAAAGATCATTTATATTTCCTTGTTAGCATTTCTTAGATTTGGATTTTGATATGGACATCACTGAGGAAAAAAATTCAGTATTTTATTCAATGGAAGTTGTCATTTTTGTACTCTCATGCTTTGGAAATAGAAATTAAAAAGGGTTAGGAAAAGGGAGCCAATGTCACTGTGGTCCTACCATTGTCATTTCCAGACATAGCAATTTAAGCAAGACTGTAAAAACATTCATCTGAACACAGACTGTATTTAGCTGAGAAGCAGCTGTACTTTGCAGAGGCTGAAGTACACAGATGCATCCAAATACTGCAATAAAGTAATAAAATATAGGTGTTACCAGAGCAAAAGTATATGTTTACATTGTGTGGTAGAAAAGGTATCTTCTGTCCCATGTGTCATCTGAAAGCCAGCATGCCTGATCTTGTCAACAGCACCATGGGGTCCAGGTGATGGTGTTTGCCAAAAAAGAGATAATTTTTGATGAGTCAGAAGAATATTCTGGACCATCACTGGAGGGAAATTGCCTTTCTGATGTGTAAACATCAAGAAATCTTCACATTTTGGCTCTTTGTCTCTGTGTGGTGTAACAGCACTCCTATGCACCTCTACAGAATTATAAATGAAATTTATTAATTTCATTTAATAAAACCAACAAACAAAAAAAAAAGGAAAAGAAAACTAAAATGTTTACAGGTAGTGTTGTTGCAGAGGGGGAAAATGCCAAAGTGCTGCAAGGGACTTGAATGAATCCTCAGAAAGACTTAAATTCCCTCTGCACTAATTGGAAAACCAATGTAAGGCGATCCTTAAAGGATAGAACTCAGCTTAGGATTACACCACCAATATTTAGACATTTATTTCTGCTCACATGTAACTTAGGAGCAGGATTTTTCTGCACTAGTGATGTGTGAGATGTGCCATGTACTCTTCCAGCTGCTGTTGCCCGGGGACATGAACATCCCACAGCTCCTGAGTTGTGTCTGCTGGCACCAACAGAATGTCTTGGAGATGCTGGGATGTCTCAAATGATGCTAGATATCTTCATTTAGTCAGTGGAATTGGACAGGCAGTACCTAAGCTCCCATTATAGTCAGTGGGACATAGTGGTGTCCAGGGAGTGATGGAACTCACTGCGAGGCCTCTGTGGGCTGGCTGCTCCCTGACTTGCTGCTTGTATTCCATTGATTTCCTTTGACTAGACCCCTCTTGGCTCTAATAGGAGTTTAGACACCTGGTACTCATATAAAGACTCCAATGTAGACATCTAATCTCAAATTGCATCCTTCTGGTAGCATCAGCCTGGTCTACTGTGCTACCAGTTGTCAGTGTGGGTAGAATTATGGTATTAAATCCTTGCCTGCCATTTCCCAAGAGCCAGGACATTTCCTGTGTGTCCAGATGGATGGCTGAATACCAGGGTGTAATCAGCAAAGCTGAGAGTGATTTATCTACAAAAATACAAGGCACAGCAGTCAGAGCTTGGGAAAAAAAGACTGGGTCTATTTTCCTAAAATTCAGGTTTTAGCAAAGCTTTGTTTATTCGGATCTGACTGAGATTGATGTCTGCATTTCAATCTTGATGAATCCTTGGAGAGGATTGTCTGGACCAACAGAAAAAGGATGCTCACATGAATTTAAAGATACCAGTTCTCTTGAAATAGGCAAATAAGATTTCAAAAATGCTGATATCAGTGCACAGAAGATGTATGAATCTCTGTGTGGAGCAGAAGGCAGATGTAGATAAAGCAGGCAAGGTTAAATCATGCTTTGCCAGAAATTGTGAACATGATATCAATGTCAGTGTCTCTGGCTGCTGGTTCCTTTGGGAACCCTGATAAACATGAGCTAGTCACTTGTTGCTCAGGCCATGCCTTATTTTGTAGATTTTGCTCTAAATAAAGTTAATTAATGATGAGATCTTGTGTTGAAAAATACACAGCTTTCTCTGGGTACCATATATTATTTTTGCACAGCATATTACCCTCTCCTTACTGCTCCAAGAACTAAAGATGGGGTATTTACTTCAGTGTCCAAAGGCAAGGCTCATTCTCCACTCCCTTAAGGTGGGTTAAATGCCAGCATGGTGACATTTCCCTCAGTCCTCTTGTCGTAACCTCAGTGGGCTTAATTCAGCACATGGCTGATGGTAAAGAAAATTCAGGCTGTCTCAGTACTGCCAACAGCTCTTGTTATACCCACTGTTAAATCTTAGCATTTAGTTCTACCCTGGTTCTTTAATATTTAGGAAAGAAGATATAAAATATTTAGACCTCCGAGAGAGGCAAATATCAGGAAGGTTATTTCAGGGGAAATAGAGTTGGTTTAATCTTTTTTTTTTTTCTGATGGGGACCTCTGGCTTGTTGCATTTAGAAGGTTATTTAATTTAGTTGTGCTTTTTAAAGAAGGTATATTTTTCCATTAAAAATAACTTTATGGCCAAGTGACAGAAAAATTTGTAAAGTCTGTGGGGAAAACATCAATTCCTAAAGGGACACATGCACACATTAGAAAGTAATATTCAAAACTCTACCAGAACTTAGTGAACTGTGTTTTTAGATGCATTATCCTCAGAAGGGAGGAGATAAGGACTATAAAAGAGACAGTAATCAGCTAGGATATGTCTATGGGCTCCATTGCTGCAATGTTTTAGCTCCTCAAACCTCTATTGAGATTTGCTACAGATAATTACTGTTTGCTGTAGATTGGATTGAATAAATTACATTTGATTAATATTACTGTTTTAGAGACAGTGGAACTGAGAAACAGGACAGCAGGGACTGGAGTTTGAAAGATATTTTTCACTTTTGTGTTTAAACATGACATTTGGTAGTCCCTGCACAATTGTCTTCCACTACATGGGAGGTGGGAGCTCTTTATAGGGTCTTTTATTTCCATCTACCACCTCTCTGGGCAACCTGTTCCAGTGCCTCACCATGCTCCCAATAAAGAATTCCTTTCAAATATCTAACCTAAAGCTGCCCTCTTTCAGTTTAAAGACATTACCAGTTATCCTATCACTGCATGCCCTTGTAAAAAAGTTCCTCTACAATTTTTCTGTAGGCTCCCTTTAGGCACTGGGAGGTGCACAGAACTCCTGAGGGATAAATACAGAATATTCCTAATAGTTTATTGTTTCTAAGGTCACAAGCCTGCAAAGGGGATTTTCCTGTTTCATTTGGTCAGTTCTGATGGCTTTCTGCATGACATGCCCGTGATATGTATAAACACACAAATCCTTCACTTGGCTGGGAGCAAAACTCCTCTGAAATATTTAATTAGCCTTAATTTGCAAGGGTCTGAAAAAAAATCCCCAAGAATCTCCCTTCTTTGCTTTATTCCCATGTTTGCTGCATGCAGAGAGCAGGAGCAGGGGGCTCTGTAGTGCCCTGAGTGTTTTAAGCCATTATTTTTTGCTGAATGCTGCTTGGTACCTTTGCATATAGGATCTGCATTCCCCAGCACAGTTCGTGGGTGAGGAAGCAGAAATGCCTCTCTAGAATGGAGCTCTGAGGTCTCCTCACTCAGACTCTGGGTTTTGTTCATTTGGACTCATACATGCTCTGCTAATCACTCAATTGCTCTGCTGCTCCTTAAAATGCTTTGATCATGAGGTTTTGGCATTTTTTTCTCTTTGTAACATCCTTGCTTTCCCAATTCTTTCATGACATGAAGGAAAAAGGGCAGTGGAAGTTTTTGGAATACATGCATGCTTAATTTTCTGTAAGCTGACTTGTATCCTCCTCCTTTGCTGTGGCTTGAGGTGAATTTTAGATTTTTAGAGCAGTGATAGAAACCATTAAAAAGTTTTGCTGTCTAACCAGGCACAGTGCTTCTACAAAGCTGCCTCTTCCATCAAATAAAGATGAGAAAGAGCTCAGACTGAGAAAATCACACTCTTTAGGAACGAGGAGCATGTTTTATTGATCCAGAACAAGGAGGCTGCAGTGCTGTGCTGTTGGTGTGCACCATTTCACTTGAGCATGGGTTTGGCTCAAGGATTGATAGCCAGCAATAGCTGGCTGCCAGTTTAAGGTCATAGTCATGGCCTATGCTTGACAGAAAAGTTTCAGAAGAAAATTTGAGTGTTATATGAGCAATTAAAGCATATTTTGACATTGAGTTTTGGGTGTAGCCAAATACCACAAAAGAAATTGTGGAAAGCAAAGAGAGCAGAGGTGGCTGTAAGGCTGTTCAAGCAGGCAGGAACTTCCAGCATCCCAGGAAAATTCTGCAACAGGCAGAGAGCAGTGATGGGCCAGCTGGCCAAGCCTGCTACCATGCTGAAATATCTGAGCTGTGCTGGAACACAGGGAACTGAACTCTGACATGCCCCTCCCAGCAGAAAGCAACTCCTTTTTATCCCCTCACATTTGAGTCAAACCTCGAGGCCAAAGAAGTGTTGCAGGGCTGTATTTTTGCAGCAGTGCAGCTCTTTCAGCAGGGCTCTTTTACTCTCTGGACATTATAAAGCCCTCATGGCACAGGACACCATTCAGGGCACATCAACACACTTCCAGCTGAATAAAATCCCTCAGCTTTTTCCCTTTCACAGCACCCCAGTGATGGAGACCCCATTGTGGTGGTGCTCACAGGGGTCCCAGGATGAGGGGAGAGATGAGAATCTTGACTCCATGTTTCAGAAGGGTGATTTATTATTTTATGATATATATTATATTAAAAGAAAATTATATACTAAAACTATACTAAAGAATAGAAGAAAGGATTTCATCAGAAGGCTAGAAAGGAAAGGAATGGAATGATAATAAAATCTTGTGACTGAGCAGAGAGTCTGAGACAACTGGACTGTGATTGGCCATTAATTAAAAACAACAACATGAGACCAATCAAATATGCACCTGCTGCATCCCACAGCAGCAGATAATTCTTGTTTTTCTTTTCATCTGAGACTTCTCAGCTTCTCAGGAGAAAAAAACCCTAGCAAAGGATTTTTCAGAAAATATGTCCATGACACCCCATTTTCCAGGGGATCAACCCAAGAGATCCTCACATGACAGTGGCAAATAGAGGCTGCCTTCTGCCATGCATTATTTATCACTCTGTCCACCTTTGTGCTGCTTTAAAGGCTCCTTCTCTGTACCTTCTCTGAACAGGTCTTAAGCCTGGCTGAAAATCAGGACTGTTCTGTACAATTTGGTTTATCTTTTAGCAGCAGCATATTAATTATTTTGTAATGAACCTCAGATGTAATAATAAGCTGCATACTGAAATCTGTGCCTTTCTCTTCTTTAGCTTCTATAATACTTGTTGTGTTATGGGGGAGTTACATATTTTTTTTTCCTTTAGGGAAAATAAACTTTGTTGGCCTGACTATTCTATTTTTGCCTGTCCCTTGATTTTTAGGCTGTGCTGTAGTTTAATTTCAGTTTGTGCTGATCTGTTTAGCACTTGTGTTGGGTTTGTATGTTTTCAAGATGAGAACCAGTGTCAAGCTATCTTTTTTTTTTTTTTTCCTCTTCAGCTTTCAACTCAGATCTTGGCCTCTCTTTGGCAGGTAGAACAGCCAGTATTTGCAACTATTGACTGCTGTCTTGGCATCTGAGGGGGTTTTTGTTTCCAAACTGAGATTCTCTGTGAGGGGACTGTTTCTAGAAAGACTTTAGCCCCCAACAGAAGAAGAATGAGGCCATTTATTTAGCAAAGTTAGATATCTACAAATTGCTTCTTAAAAATCCTAACCAAAAGATTTACACTGATTTATTTTTTTTAGAGTGGAATTATCTAATTAGATTTTTTTTTAATTTACCATGGCATCCATTTAATCTGCTCTTTCCCATCTGAAAATGCTCAAGTTGCAATCTCCTTGGTTTTCAGTTACTTCTGTAATTCTATTTAAAAGTTGCTTTGACAGTGCACTGCAGAAAGAAAAAGAAATAAATGTGGAAAGACTTTATATGCTAAGGAGGCAACTTCAGACAGAGGCAATTAACTGGTGCTGTACAGTTCAGACAAGAAAATCAGGAGATGTGAACTGAAGATCAGTCTTTGAAAATGTGGTTAACAGGCAGAGCTTAAAACCTCCCACTGCAGCAGACTGGGCTGAGGACACTGGGCTTTGATCCTGGGTCCTTCCTGACTTCAACCCAAGATGAGGAGCTTGGTTCCTTCTATTCTCAGATCTGTAATTATTCTTAATTTTCTTCTTTTATTTTTTTTTTCAGATCTTACATATGGAACAATGTATTTCCCTCATAAGTGCGAAGCGGCAAAATGTTTCTTGCTGTAAACTGAAAATTTTATGAAGTTTAATTGTACAAAATTCAGTGGCAAGGTACACTTGATTATTTCCTGCAAGAGTCCAGAGTTGAACAAAACTGTCAGGGATACCCTCCTGTTAAGTCATGAGATTCAGCAGAGAACCTCTTGCATTCTAAACTCCTCAGAGTTGGGTTTAGGTGCAGCTAGATCCAGACTTAGTCTCAGACTTGGTCAATGGTTTATGTCTAAGGGATTATTTCTGCACAGTCAAGCCTTCATTTCACTAAGCTAAGATTTCATAGATTCAGGGATCTGATTCCCAAATCACTACCAAGAGTAACCCTCACTGTGGTTCAAGTACTGATGGATGGATGGATGGATGGATGGATGGATGGATGGATGGATGGATGGATGGATGGATGATCAGAGGACATTGCCCTCTTTGCATCATCTTAGATAAATTTTGATCTCTGCTGTTTGTCCTTTGTTATTTGTATTTTCTCCCTTGAAAATGTCTGATATTACAAAAACTCTCTCTTCTACTCACTCTACTAATTAGTATGGTTTTGCAGGTCAGTTACAGAGATTTGTGGTGGTTAATTAAGATGGTTACTTGTTCAGGAACTGAGGACCTGGAAACATTATTTCTTTGGCAAAATCTGAGCTCCTTCCTTCCTTCCTTCCTTCCTTCCTTCCTTCCTCCCTTCCTTCCTTCCTTCCTTCCTTCCGCCACTTCCTTCCGCCACTTCCTTCCGCCACTTCCTTCCGCCACTTCCTTCCGCCACTTCCTTCCGCCACTTCCTTCCGCCACTTCCTTCCGCCACTTCCTTCCTTCCGCCACTTCCTTCCGCCACTTCCTTCCGCCACTTCCTTCCTTCCTTCCTTCCTTCCTTCCTCCTCCCTTCCTTCCCTCTTTTATAACCAAAGCTGTTCCTTTTGTTTCTACAGATGGAATTTTTGGACCAAAGGCTGGGTGTTCAGTCACCTTTTGCAGGAACTAGTTTCAAGCATGTTTTATTCATGGATTTAGACAGATGTCATTCACAATAGAAACATTTCAGTAGCTGTTTGAAAGCTGCAGGAAGAAGTCAGGAACTGCAGCATTTGCACTTGCACCAGAGGCTGCCCATGCATTAACATGTCCAATGAAAGAACAGGGCTCTATGTCTCTGTGATTGTGCAGTGCCTCAGCCTGTGACTCAGGGCTGGCTGAGCTGGCACAGTTTTGCTTCAAGTATTTGCAGGCAGAGCCCTGACCATTCTCAAAGTTTTTCTTGCAGCACTTCCCTTGCTCTAAGCACACTGGCATGTGTGGAAGCCACCAATGCCCTGCCATGTTCAGGAATTTAGTGCAGTAATAACACAGAGAGGGTTTTTTATTCTCACAACATTGAGAGAGAAACATTTCAAGTCTCATACCACAGAATGCAGAAATGATTAATGGTTAATGATTAATTAATACAGCTCTTTTTTTGGTCATTCAAATTTTTTACATGAGGAGTCAGGATATGTGAAAATCTATAAAGGATGAGGTTTGAGTTCTGCATGGATTTTGTGCCTGAGTCAACTGCTGAGAGTGGAGCTGATAAAAAGTCAGAATGTATCTTTCCTCCAAAATTTTGTCAAAATTGGTATGATTGCCTAAACAGAGCTGGTTTTCTCAATCAGGCTTTTCCTGGAGGAAACCTATTCCAGTGGAAAACCTCTGCCAGATCTTGTTAAATAACATAAGGATCCTAGAACTACTTTGACTGAGGGATGAAGCAATTGTCTGTGCATTGAAAGGAAAAAAGAAAAATCCACACAACAACAGGAACTGCTGTTTTGAGACTTGACATTTATCCATCCATCCAATCCATCCATCCATTCATCCATCCATCCATCCATCCATCCATCCATCCATCCATCCATCCATCATCCACCATCCATCCATCCATCCATCCATCCATCCATCCATCCATCCATCCATCCATCCTCAGTCTCAGCTTTTGGTCTGAGCAGAATTCTTCTACATTCCTGATCTTCATTTCTGGCAATAGAGTTTTAGCACAAATGTAGCCACATCTGTCTGGAGAAAACAAAATTGCACAAAACAAAATTAAGACAAGAATGAAATAAATCCATTTATTGCCTGTGATGGAAAGCTGTAGGTGTGTGGCAGAGGCATATTCAAACTCAAAATGCAAAGCCTGCTATCAGGGAGCTGAATGAGCTGTCAGATAAAACAAAAACACTGTAGAAGGCAGCACATTCATAGTAGCATTCAGAAAGATAATATACTAGAGATAAAAGTCAAGCATCCTAATACAGCGAGAATTATACCTCCTTACAATGAATATGTTTTTTTCTAACAGCAGTGCTGAATTTTTTTATAGGCTCAATTCTGTTCTTTTCACTTGTTCATGTGAATACTACTTGTATCACAGTTAATTAAGCAGATTAGGGTTTGTGGGGTTTTGCCAGGCTCTATATTGTTTCTCCCAGCAGAAGTGGTCACTGGCTACAAATTCTCCACAAGGTGTCAAGAGTTGGCAGGAAAAAAGTCACTGGGGCCTCAAGTTTAAATGGAAATATCATTGATTTGCTGCAGTAAAGAAGCAAAGATGCTTCTTCCCCAATACTGCCATCCCAGATGTGCTCCCACATTATTTGAAATTCATGGAAATTAGATATTTATAGCACTGTGCTCATTAATTCAAATAGAAATGGGTCCCAAATAGTAAGCAAATGTTTTCAACTTTCATGTGTTAAGCTGCAAGAGCCTATTCTTAGCTTATTCATTTCAGGTTGTGATCAAACTGGATTAAGATGTGTATTTATACATTGACACAGTGTTTGAAAGGTGGAAGGAGAGTTAAGTGATTTCCACAGTTATCAAAGT
Source organism: Geospiza fortis (assembly GCF_000277835.1). NCBI lineage: Eukaryota > Metazoa > Chordata > Aves > Passeriformes > Thraupidae > Geospiza > Geospiza fortis. The sequence goes on from NW_005054581.1 coordinate 28,701, forward strand.
ATTTGCTTGTAATTAGCAACCAGAAGCATGAAAGGATTTGTTGCAGCAGGGCTAAATCTCTCAATAATGCCAGAACATTTCCCAAACTTCATCTCATTCTGGCCTCTGTGGTTAAGGCAAATTAAAAGGAATAGAGATGAACCAAAAGACAAAGTGGTGCTGGAGAGAAAGAGGCAAAAATTTCAGTTTCTTTTGAGGAGATGCCTCAGAGAATTGGTTTGTGCTTGAATCACAGTAGCCTTGTATTTGAGATGTGTGCTAGACATCCCTACTGTTCATCAAGCCCCAAAATAAACAACAGATAATGTGTGAAATGTGGAATCAGAGATGCAAAGCGCAGTTTAGTGGCAGAAAGTGGGGAAAAGGCTTGTGGATCCTCAATTCCCAGTGCTTGGACAGCACTGGCTCTGCTCAGCAGCTCCTCTCTGGAAGGGCAGAGCCTCACCTGCCTTTTCCTGGGGGATTTTGATCTTGAGAGCTCTTGCCAGTGGATGGCTGGGAAGACCCAGGTCCCTCTAGCCGCTGCTGTTGGACTAAGAAATGGCAGGGAGATGCAGCTTGGAATATTCAGGAAAATTTAGGAGATATGCTTGTGCTTGGTGCCCTGAAGCAGCTTGTTAGGGGAGGTCTTATAAACCTGACTGCTTCTTGTGGTGTGAGGTTTTTCTGTGCCAGGAGGGGATTCTTTCCAGCTGATCATAAACAGCAGAGGAAGAAGTCCCTCTGAGTGTGCAGAACAGATTTCATCCATGCTCTGGAGAGAAGCAGAAGCAATTGTTCACTCACACCCACGTTGTGGTCACATAACACCTCATTTTCCCAGAAAACCAGACTGGACATCTTCCTCTCTGTACAGGCCATTGAGAAACGACCTCCAGCAGAATGGAATTGTTCACACTGTACCACAGAGGAAAGTTCTCAGCATGTACTCTTGAGGGGAGGTTTTATACACCTGACTGCTTCTTGTGGTTTTTCTGTGCCAGGAGGGGATTCTTTCCAGCTGATCATAAACAGCAGAGGAAGAAGTCCCTCTGAGTGTGCAGAACAGATTTCATCCATGCTCTGGAGAGAAGCAGAAGCAATTGTTCACTCACACCCACGTTGTGGTCACATAACACCTCATTTTCCCAGAAAACCAGACTGGACATCTTCCTCTCTGTACAGGCCATTGAGAAACCACCTCCAGCAGAATGGAATTGTTCACACTGTACCACAGAGGAAAGTTCTCAGCATGTACTCTTGAGGGGAGGTTTTATACACCTGACTGCTTCTTGTGGTTTTTCTGTGCCAGGAGGGGATTCTTTCCAGCTGATCATAAACAGCAGAGGAAGAAGTCCCTCTGAGTGTGCAGAACAGATTTCATCTGTGCTCTGGAGAAACATTGATGCTGCTGCCTGGTCCAGCTGAGGGTTCTGGCATGAACCAGGGTGGCATGGCCATGCCTCAAGTCTCCAGTGTGCTAGGCAAGATGATGGCCATCACCTTAAATGAGTTCTGATCCCTTCTGGCCCAAGTCTGTTAGCTCTGTGTCAACAGGAGAGTGAATTATCTGTTGTGGCCCAAGATCTGGGTGCCAGCAGCTGGCTGGAAGTCCTGTGCCACTGCAGCACAACTTGTTCCTCTCCTGGCCGCACTCCTCAGGGGAGAGCACTCTTCCAAAACCCTGTAAACCTCCACAAACAGCCTTTGGAGTGAGTGCTAGAGGGGCTGAATTGAGTGTCCCTGGTACCCCAGCACGGAGCACCCTCAGTGGGGTCTCTCTTGCAATGTCTGGGGCTCACAGGGAGGCAGCAGGAGGAAGGTATGTGATGTCCCTGTGATGTCCCCATGATGCCCCCATGCAGAACAGCCTGCACACTGCTGCTCACTGAGACTGATGGGCTGCCCTGGCTCCAGCAGCTTCAGTGTGCCTGGGACAGCTCTGAGGCACTGAAGCCATCTGGAATATACTGCCTGCATCTGCACTGCTGAGCCCTGGAGCCCCCCCAGAAAGGATGAAATCTGCTTTTTGGCAATGGCCAGCAGCTGTGTTGATTCCCAATGCACCCAGCAGTTGCTTGGAGGAGCAGTGGTTGTCAAAGGTCAAAACCATGCAGGTGATTTTGTTAACAACAAATCTGTAAAGGCCTCAGGGCCAGAGCCCACAAATGGCCCTTGACTCTGGTTAGTTTATTAACAGAGACATGTGGCCCTTTCCCTTTTTATGTCTCAGGGGATCAGTCTCACAGCCATGCCCAGTGCTGCTGGCTGCACAAGAGGCAGGAAATGCCAGCATTTGAGAGGCCCTAGGAAAGAGAACTATCTTCCTCAAAATCACAGTTTCCTGATTTCTCTGTATAGCTCCAAGCTAGGACTAAAATCCAGAGGAAAACTTCTTCTGAAGTGTTTAACCAACTCTCTCACAAGTCAGTAAGTAGTTTCATGGGCTCTTTAGAGAATGGCAAAATGAAAGCACTGAAAATGAGCACTCTTGTCCCAAAGGCACCTTGGCTTATTCTCAGTGTCTTTTCAAGGTAACCATTCTGTTACTTAGATGTTGCAGGCACTTGGGCAAAGCTTCTTCTTTAAAGACCCAGGAATGGATAGACTGTGTGTCAAAATGCAATTTGAAAAGGCACATAATAAAGACACTATCATTCCATAACTCTCAGTACCATTAAGGCAGTCAGCAGGGGATGCAGAAGTCACCCAGGAAAGAAAAAGCATGATAATTTTTTCAGAAGAACATAGGCTGCTAAATTACTTTGCAGCTTCCAACCATCTGGGGAGAAAAATAAAGTACATTCATCCCTGCTTGAACTGATGAATAGAAACTGCAGAAAAGACTGGGTTTTTGTATTGCTGGTCTGCATGTTAATTCAGAGCCTGGAGCTGGTGGATACTGAGCACAGTTAGCAGAGAGTACGTGCTGAGAACTTTCCTCTGTGGTACAGTGTGAACAATTCCGTTCTGTTGGAAGTCGTTTCTCAATGGCCTGTACAGAGAGGAAGATGTCCAGTCTGGTTTTCTGGGAAAATGAGGTGTTATGTGACCACAATGTGGGTGTGAGTGCACAATTCCCTCTGCTTCTCTCCAGCAGCTTTTTTGATTCAACCAACCAGTATCAGCCAGATGTGATGAAAGGTCTGACAAGCTTCATAAAAATCAATGGCTTCATAAAGGAGAGAAACTCTTTTTGTATCTCCACCATATTAAAGGCTACAGTATGGATTTACTCACTGAGATACTGGAGGCACTGTACAAAGGAGACATAGGAATGCTCTAGCCAAGGAAGAAGCATCAGCAGGAGCTGATATCTTGTTAGACATCAGAGAATCTCTCCATGAGCCACAGAAGACAAGACTTCAGTAGTTTCATTTCCCAGGGAACCAATATTTTCCCCTCTTTCAGTTTCTCTCTGTTCTTCCAGACAGCAATACAATGTTATTTTAAGGGCTATGAGTAACTTACAAATAAAGAAGTTATGGCATCCTGCTTAAGATTCCTGGAAAACAGCCCAGCAGAGAAATTTCTAGCAAAGAAACTGCCATCTAGACCATGCTGCCTTCCTGAGGTAACAACATCATGGTGGAGCATCAGGGGTCTGCTTCTTTCTTTGAACTTGTGGACATCCTTTCTGCAAGGAAAGGTTGGTTCCTTTGGGGGTGAGGAGCAGCTGTTACTGTGAGCATTGGCTGTGCCATGGCAGGGTTATGGACCTTTCGGAACACAGCCTGTGTTCCATGCCCTCAAGACCAGAAAATTAAAGGGAAGTGTGTAGTTTTTAGCAGGTTTTGCCCATTTTAGGGCGAGCAGGTAATTTGTAGTGTTTCATGAGTTGCCATGAGGGGTAGGACTCCTTGGGGAAATGACCCCAGGTGTGTGAGGATTGGGGTGACCCAAAGGAGGCTGAGCTAACACCCACTAATGACTCCAGTGACAGCACAAGTGGCAGGGGAATGAAAGCAGTTTCAGTAGAAGAAGCTGGGCAGAAAAAAAATTATATCTAGGTCCAGACATCCTTCAGTGCCTTTCAGTATTATTGTTGTGTGTGCAAGAATTAAAAGAAAAACAGCAATAAAAACAGCTAATGAGCAGCTTGAGCCATCATCACAAGATGTAATTGTACATGTGGGAGCCATTTACCCACATACATCTTCAAACAAGGACTCTCTTTCTTCCTTTGCATGAGAGGAGCCCCATGTACACATTTATGAAACTATTTCATTATCATCCTTTATCATCTTTCAAATTATTTTTCTTTTTCCTCCTTATCATCCTTCATCCCTTTCTCTGTTCCTCTCCTGTCTGTCTGTCCATGTCTATGCGCTGTCTCCTCTCTGAAATTTGGGATATCTGGTGCACAGGCTCTTTCTGTTTTTTTACACAGCACATTGCATGATGTGAGCCCATTCTTGATGAAAATATTGAGTTACTTTTATAATAATCATACTTTATACACACACATATAGATTTACTCCTTATTTATTTTAAATGCAAAGAGAAATGTGAACTCTGACATTTTGATAAAGAATATCCTAGGTAGAATTGCTTGTGAATTTTTGTTTTATTTTGTGGTCATTTTTTCCCCAACTACAAGGGACTTTATCCAGAATGTTACAGTCTTTTTCATTTTCCTTGAGCCTAGATGGAGTTTGGCTATCACTTTATCAGGTCCTGAGTCCTGTTTCTGCCCTATTTCTTGAATCTTTTCTAGCATTTGCATTAATTTTGTGCAGTAACCCTTTCAATCATATCCATGTGATAGAATCCTCTCCCACTTCCAACAGGCAGCTTGGTTAACAGGAGCAGCATTTTATTCTTGATGCAGAACCCTGGTTCTCTTTGCTACAGGGACTTGTGTGCTTGGGTTCATCCAACCTTGCTGACAAATTTAAGTGAGAAATCTGGTCCTCTCCCGGCTCTCTTTACAGTTGGTGGAGCTTGATGGACTTGCCCAAAAGCAATTCTCTCCACCAAATATATGAAACATTCTTCACAATCCTCTGTCTCAGAGCTTCCAGCCTTGGCCTGAGCAGTGTCAGTGTTTGGCCATTGTTTTTCTTGTGCTGAAAAGTGTTGCAGAACACTCATGTCATTCCTAATGGAAGATAGACTGGTGACTTCACTGCAGTTTCAGTTTCTAATACAATAAGAAAAAAGGTAATGCATTTTTTTTTATTTATAGCTTGTGGTTTATGGCTGCATTGCTGCAGTTTAAGTGGATAGCTGTATATTTAACAAACTTAAACATGAGGTTGATGGATCAATAAATAGGTGGGCAATGGGGGTACAGGAGTTACAAACGAGGACACACAACCCATGGTCTTTGGATTTACCTGAAGTGTGGAGGAAAAGGGAGTTGGTGAGAACCAACAGCCCAGGGCAGAGTCTGGCCAGCTGGAAGGAGGCACTGAGGATGTAGTGGAGTGGTTGCAGTGTTGGACAGGAGCTCTGCCTTGGCAGGAGGGCTGCAGTTTGATCTCTTTAGGAAGGGCCATAACTGAACTGCTCAAGGCAGACCATTCTGGGACAGTGACTGTAGTTAGAGGTACCTGCATTCTCAACTTTGTGCCCTGAGTCAAGAGCCAAAATTCAGGTGTGATGACTCTGGATAATTCTTTATCTTTTTGTACACATGAGGAAACTAAGAGCTGTGTCCCATGACTTTTGTATGAAGCATCCTTTCCATATTTTGCATCCAGTATTTCTAAAACCTGTCAGAATCTGTCTGGGGCGCAGGGGAGAGAAAATCTGCCAATATGTCTAGAGAAGTAATATTTTATTGAAGTTATTCCATTGCTGTTTAATGCATTCTTTGTCATCTTACTCCTGGAAGGCAGGAAAGTCCTTTCACCTTTCTGCAACTGGAAACTGTGCCATGAAATTCTTTGTCCAAGGTATTTCAGGAATCCCTTTCATTCTGCTGGAAGGATCAAGATCCAACACTGAATTTGTGTAAGATGAGATCTCACTTGGGATCTTTGCTGATGGGTTGGGACTAGCTACAAAGGGAGGTTACTTTTGACCAGAACATGTTCAGGACTTTGAAAAGACTTCTGTTCTACCCTCAGGGAAGTGGTGGGCACAGGGATGGTTAGGAGGTGTTTGTGCAGTTCATTGATTTCAGGAAGGGACAGGAATTTAATATCCAAACTTTGGGGCTGACAGACATACACAGAATTTTTTTTGGTCAATAATACTCAATGTTCAGACTCACATCTGTCATACCTTGTCTTTTACTGTTTGTCAGTTTCTCTTCCAAACCCTATCTGTAGTTAATAATTTAAATTTTGCCGGCTGGCTGCTCACTTTGTTTTGCTCTGCACTGCATTCTTTGAAAAGGCATGGGAGCTTTCCTTGGGATGATAACAAAGACTAGGTATAATATACCCAGAGAGGTCTTATCACTTTCTTACAGTGTATAGCAATTACAGTAGTGCTTTTGATTTATGTTATATCCTCCTAGCAACCACATATTTTGTTTGCTGCCTTCATTTCAGCTGCACATTGAACTAACTGATCTGGGATTCTTTTCCTCACAGTGAAAGTCCCTAATCTCTTAAACAGCTCCAAACCACTTTCCTGATCTCTGTGCTAAAACTTCTCATTTTAATAATTTTTAAAATTATTATTACTTTTTTTTCTTTTCTTTAGACCTATTATTTTCTTCATTTTTTTACGTGAACTTTAAGTTTGACCACTTTATTGATTTAATACCCAACTGTACATTTTTTAGATTTGAGGCATTGATATAGGTACTCTGTGCCTACTCCAAGTTGGGATTTGCAAAATTACCAACCAAGTCTTCTGTGCAGGGTAAATGCTGGCACATGGAAAGTGTTTACTCCATCCACAACACTTCCTTGTGCTGCTATTGCATTTCTGTTCTGAATGCCTTCAAGGGAAAAAGCATTTTCCCCTCCCATTATCCACTGGGAAGAGAAGCACCGTTCAGAAGAGCTCATTTCTGTTGAGTGGGTGCTAATTTATTATGGTGTTCTAAATTTATATATAAACAAGTGTTAATTTGAGAGCAGGTGTCTTTTACAGTGACAGAGCCATCTGTAGGGGACTGATTCTAATTTCATTTCTTTAGTTCAGTTTCTGTTTCTAGAGCGCAGCTATCACTCAGTCCATAGCCAGTGTGGAGGCAGGTGGGGACAGCCACAGGGAGGAGCCAGTGGCTGTTGAGATGCAGCTTGGCTGGGGGCTGATGTGCGAGCAGTTTCCTCACATGAGTTGTTCTAAAGGGATTTCTCCCAGTCCTGTCCTTCCTGTCCTTTCCATAGTTAATTCCCATAGACTCAAACTTTAGAGCTCCATCTTGACAAAATGTGTCCGGAGAAGGGCAACAAAGCTGGTGAAGGGTCTGGAGAACAAGTCTGATGGGGAGTGGCTGGGGCTGTGGGTGTTTAATCTGGAGAAAAGGAGACTCAGGGGGGACCTTATCAATCTTTACAACCCCCTGACAGTGGAGCCAGGCATGGGTCAGACTCCTGTCTCAGGCAACAGGGAACAGGGCAAGGAGAAATGACTCACGTTGTACCAGGATAGGTTTAGATTGTATAGCTAGAAAAACTTCACTGAAAGGGCTGTCCAACATTGGAACAGGATCCCCAGGGAGGAGGTGGAGTCACCATCCCTGGTGGTATTTCAAAGATGATGTGTAGATGTGGCACTGAGGGACGTGGGTTAGTGGTGAACCTGGCAGTGCTCAGTTGAACTCAATCATCTGCAAGGTCTTTTCAAACCTAAAAGTTTCTGTAGTACTTAAATCAAGCAAACAAAAAATAAGAAAAAAAAAAAAAAGAAAGGTTGCAAGCAAATAGGAGATCAAGTCCTCTTGAAAATGCTTATTTAATTTGAAAAGCAGTGGAGAATTTAGCATATGGGTACAACTGAGTGTTTTAACACAGTTTACAATCCAGGAACCTGCATCTCTCATGTGTAGGGCTTTGAAAAAGTTTTTTTTTCTTCTAGGGGTCTCTCATGGAGTTGGATTTATCCCTTTAGAATGCCATTGGTAGGGTATGTCCCTTGCCTTTTGTTTTTGAAAAACAGTAAAAAAAACTCCTTGGTAAATATAACTCAGGACTTTGGAATATGTTCTCTTATTCTGCATGTTTCAGACTGTACTCTTGCAAATGTTTTGGGTGGATTTTAATCCATGATGCAAGAAAATAAGGAAGTCAACGTGTAATGTTAAAACTCTAATAGGAAAACACTGAAAAATGCTGTATGAGAAAAAAAACAGTTTCTGAACTGCAGCACCACAAGTGCATGTGACATGAGGGCTATGAAAGATCTGTGCAGACTGATCCCATGCCTTTGGAATAAATAATTTCCTTTTCATACTGCTCATCTGAGTTTATAATTTTTGGCATTTACACTATCAGGAAGAAGAGAAGTTTTGAAGTAATTTTGCTGAAATTTCAATTAAAATTGAACTCATGTTACACTAAATTCAAAAGAACAACCATTACCTTTATTGTTCATGGGAATGTATTTTCTCCTGTGACCTTGACACCTTAGATAGTGCCCCAGGACATTTTCTCTCATCATCTTGGTTCAAGCAAGATGATTATGAGGATAATTCTTTGATTTATATAAAAAGAAAGGAAAAAGTAACCTGTATAAAAGCTTTGAGCTTTTTCTGACCTAATGGTTATTACTGCTAACATAAAATGTACTAAGAGAGAAGATATTTCTGAGAGATGGGTGAAAGATTCTACCAATTCCACCCCAGCCTTGCTGCTCTGCATCCCAGCTCAAAAACTTAC
>NW_005054581.1:37472-71421 GCF_000277835.1 Geospiza fortis
TCAGACACACTGGAAATTGATTTGGAAATGTTTCCTGTGTTTCTGAACAGAGTAAACTATGAAACTGTGTTATAGGAAGATCAGATGCTGTGAATTTGAAGTAAACACAGTAGCACAGCCTTTAAAAGACAGAGCAAGAAGCTGACAGAGTGAGTGCTGCTGCAGAACTCCCAGCTTTAATTTGTGGATCATTTCCCTGGAGAGATACCCTTTCCATGGTATTTCTGTGTATTGTAGGAACTCATGCTTGACGACTTCCTGCTGGCTGATGGCTGCGTTCATTCAGCCTACACAGCTTCAGCATCATTGCAGAGTAAGACCTAGCATTGCTTCAGTACCAGTGAACTCCTGAAGGAATATTTATCCCACTATCTTTGCTGTTTCCTACTAACTACTGACCCTGAAATTCATAGCTCAGATTAGAGAGACTAAAAACCAGGATGAAGAGGAGCTTCTTCCTGCTGGCTGATGGCTGCATTCATTCAGCCCACACAGCTTCAGCATCATTGCAGAGTAAGACCTAGCATTGCTTCAGTACCAGTGAACTCCTGAAGGAATATTTATCCCACTATCTTTGCTGTTTCCTACTAACTACTGACCCTGAAATTCATAGCTCAGATTAGAGAGACTAAAAACCAGGATGAAGAGGAGCATCAGGTGTACAGGTGAAAAGATTCTTTTCCATCTTTCACCCACCCGGCCATTTTTGCTGTCCTTTTTCTTCTAGCAGCAGGAAAAAAAGTACAGATTTGTAAAGCATTTAGTTGTATTCATCTCCAGGGAAATTTCATGTGTCTGAGGGCCCAGGAGCCCTCAGGGCTTTTTAACTCATGCCGTTTCTTGGTACAGTGGAAGGATGATAACTCAAGATGACATATTTGCAGGGCAGTGATTATTAGTTAACTGGAATGAGTTTGCCTTTGGCAAAAGCCAGGTCACATCAATGGTACATTTGAAAATCCCACCCTCTGTGTGTACCAGCCATAGCCTTCAGGTGTAACTGTCACAGGCAGATAAAAGTTGTGAAAGTTTTAAACCACTGTGGTAGCATAACCTTTTCATTTTGATCTTTGTAATTTCGATGGTTTCATTGGAGTTGGAGTGTTTGAGTTGTGACTGAAAATGCAGAGGTTCAAGCATATACTGATAAAAACTTGGATTTGGCCACAGTGGCTTCATAAATTTGCCAGTCTGACCTCCAGCTGAGAGGGACACTGGAAGGAGCAGTGGTGGAAACTGCCCTGTTACCTCTCTGGAGAGGGATAGGCTCCTTTTGCTCAGCAGAGCTGCCGGTGCTGTTCTGCATCCTGCCAAAGGATGGTGGCAGCACTCCAGGAAAGCGTTTGTGATGATCAGTGCTTTGCTCTGAGTCCCCCCGCCCTCTCTGGGTTTCCACAGTGCCGTGGTCTCACTCTCCCCCTGCAAAACTCAACTCAGTTGTCCCATGGGGATGCTGCCCTTCTCCAGTGTCAGTGCTGATGTCACCTCTAATCTCTGTCCCTGCAGCTGAGGAGTGAGCTGAACCCAAATACCAGCTTGGTACAATTTATGACTCTTTTATGTTTCACCACTGATGAATTAACTGTCTTCCTTTCCATTTGCCAAAGGAGAAATCGCCTTTGTCACCCTGATCTCTGAAAAACATCCCCTCCTGCTTCATAGACGCACTCTGCCTTTTCTCTAAGACAGTCTGATTCAGATAAATGGTAAATTCTGAAGAGCTGTTCTTAGCTTGCACTTGTTTTTGAAAATAGGTATTTCTGTGCCTGACCTGGAGAAACCCATTGTGTATCCAAAAACCTGACAGTTTTTCCAACTTTATCAAGTCTTCTACTAAAATATATCCTCTCTCCACAGAGGAGAGAGGATGGACAGGTAAAATCTGCAGAAGGCTCTTTGATAGAATGTAGTTCTCTGCTCATGGCACACTTCAACAGCCTGCAATTTTGAATTTCCCTTCCTAAACATTTCACCAACTCTGAATGACACACAGAAATCTCTGACACACACCAAAGAAAAGTAAAAAATACGCACCTTCCCACCTCTGGGGAGCTATGTACCATCTTTTCCAGAAACAGTGCAGGCTTGATGGTCTGGTTGTATACTAAATTCTTTCAGTACTTTCCACTTCTACTATTGCAAAATACTTTATCTGACCTTGAAAAGAATTATACTTTTATGCCCAGACAAAAAAAAAAAAAAAATCATCTAGTACAGAATGGAGCTGTAAGCCTCCTCAGCTGCATGGATTACTGAAATCACATCCCCTCTTTGCTCTGTTCATTGCACCAACTGCCTATATAGAGCAGCAAAAGGATTATGCAACTCTCTAATAGATTGGCTGTCATAACAAGACCCAAAATCAGGTGAGTTTGGTCTAAATTTGGGTTGTTGTGAATGCTTTTCAGATAGCTCTGTGTATGACTCCACGTGTCTCAGTCTGAGAGAAATAGGGATTCATTAAAACTCAGCATCAAGCTTTCTGATCTGTTTTTAATAGTTATATTACACATAATTACATTTAGACTCAAAATCCCTAGAAGCCTCTTTTATATTTTGTCTTAATTAGCATTGATCTGGACATGCTGAGCAAAAGCGAAAATTTTAGCTTTGCCTTATTCCATTCTTTCCTTTACTAGAGCAGTTTAAAGGATCCACTTGTCAAAAAGAATAAAAGACTCTCTCATATTGAGAGTTCTCATAAAAGGCCCTAAGAGCTTCTACAGTGCCATTACTGTCTATTGTGCACAGCAGATCTGTAAAATACTGGCATGGGGTTATATTTAATGCACTGAACATGGTTAAAATCAGTGGGAATCAGCATGTTTTCCCATGGAACTGGGCATCTTTTGCCCCTGTCTCCAAAGAAGCCCAGTGGTTTAGCACTTTCTATTAATTCCTTTATTTCTTTGAAACACGGTGCTTTGTAGGGGAACAAAAAAAAAAAAAGGGAAAAATACAGGGGAAGGCAGAAATCACTGGCATTATAGGTATGAGTAAGCTTTGTGACGTGACAGTTTATGTATTAAAATGACAGCTGAAGGAAAATTCATTCCTATTAAGAGTGAAAGAACTGAATGTGAATACAGCCCAACAAGATGCACAGAATCGCTAGGACAGAGTAAATAGTGGGTGTCACAAAACTGCATCAGCCTGAAAAAAAAAATGCAGAGAAGGCATTGAAACTTTGAAGAAAGATTGATGTGGCAACAGCTGCAGGTAAATACTGTGGGGGAAAAAAGTAATTTCCACGCAAAGTATGGCAACCCTGGCTTTTTAAATCTGTTTATGATGGCAGCAATGCATCAGTATGCACAGGAGGAAAAGAAGAACACAGAGGATTTGTGTAAAGGTAATTAAGGTAATTAATCATGCTCTTTGGGTAGCCTTGATCACTGAAATCTTTGACATTATAGGAGAAATTATCCTTTGATATTACTTTTGCAGTATTGTATGTACTGGGTCCATGGGACCCTGACTAATTGAAGGAGGACATAATGAGGCCATCTCCTACATTCTGAAATCTTGGCAGTTTTTGCAAACAGCTCCCCCAGCAATCCACCCCATAACTGCAAAAAAAAAACCCAAAAACTGAAATCAATGCCATTAAAAAAAAAAGATAGAGAATTCCTGTATCAAAAAGACATTTTGTCAGCAACAAGAAAAATGGGTAAGAGGCCACAGAGTCCATTAAGAATTTTGCTATTCATGCCAATACTTTAAGTCCTGCTCCAACACGGTGTGAAACTAAGAAATGCTAAAATATCTAAGTGGAACTAGAGGAGCTCAAAAAAAAAGATTAGCTTTTCATGAGGCTAGTGGAAGTGCCCACTGTTAATATATGAAACACTACAAGCTCCTTCTTTCTTCCATTTCTTTGCTTGCTTGGAGTATAATTAATTTCTCCTAACTGAGGGCTGTCAGAGTTAATTTCTGTGGGTGAACTACTCATTGAAGGGACAACATTCCGGAAGAAAGAGACACCTCCCAAGGACTGCTTTTCACTAGCTGAGCCATTCAGATGAAAACTGCTGGAAATGTACATTTCCTTCCATTGAAAATATCAAACACTTATGCCTGAGCGAGGTTGAGATGTCAGAGGAAATGAGAGAAATACTAGCATTGATGCTCATATTTAATCTTAATCATCACAATGTTGCACTTGTGGAATTTATTGCAGGCTGTAGTTTGCGCTGCTTTCTGTGGATTTTGTTGCAGCCAGGTTCATTTTTGCAAGGACTAAACTTGAGAAACTTGTCTAGAGCACAATGTTGGTGACAATCAGCTTCAGTGTTTGTTGGTAACAACCCGGGAAAAGACCAACAGACCAGGATTATGGTGGGAGTCTGTTAAAAAACAGGATGAAGAGGCAGATGAAATATTTATAGGCACCTGGGATAAATCTTGCTATGGCTGACTCTTGTTCTTTTGGAGGACATCAACCTACCAGATGTCAGCTGGAAATGCAGTACAGCAGAGAGGAAAAATTCCAAGCATAGCTGAGAGTCCTTTGAGAGACACTCCTGAAGGGCAAAGAGGTCCAGGAGGGCTGGACATTCTTCAAGAAGGAAATTCCTATGTGCTGCAGGGCAAGTCAGCAGGGAAGACAACCCAGCTGAACATGAGGCTTTGGCAGGCACTCAGGAGAAGAAAGGAGTTTATGACCTTTGGAAGAAGGCTGAGGGAGCTAGGGATGTTGAACCTGTGGTGATTGAGTGGTTGAGGCACCAACCCTGGAGGAATTTAAAAGCTGTAGAGATGTGGCACTGAGGATCTGGTTTAGTGGTAGGATTGGCCAGGACTGGGTTAACTGTTTGACTTGATCATACAGGTCTCTTCCAACCTAAACAATTTTATGATTCAATCTTAGGGAACCTTGCCATTCAACTCTAAAACTTTTCTCACACCTTTCTGATTCCTTTGTCGTTGTTTTGGATGCCTCTGTGCTGCTGTGCTGCTGGTGGAGGACCTCCCTTGGAACAGAATTTTGCACTGTGGCAGTGACACAACACATTGCAGGTGATGTAAATGCTGCCTGCCTTGCAGCCAAGCTGGCCAACGGGGGATCCAGATTTAGGAAGGGATGAAAGGTGGAAGCAGTCAGGCAAAAAGACTAAATGAGATGCAGGAATCTGGACCTAGTTGCTGGTTCTGTGTCCAGAAGCAGGTGCAGAATAGGGGAAGAGACTACAGCATGGTCCTAATGAAAGCAAAACATTATTTCGCATAGGTTTTTGCCAAAAAAGGGAAATTCAGTACTGCTAGCAGAAAAAACTTCCTTTGAATTCCATTTCAGGACATTGCCTTCAGATGATGTTCCAGAAAAAAAAAAAAGAAAAAAAGGATTGTGTGAAGTTGTTTTCAGTGAATAAGCAGAATAATATCAGGGAAATATCTGTCAGCCACCAAAACAAAACATCAAAGGCTGAATCAGCACTTGGATCAAAAAGAACTTTTAATTTCTTTGGGTTTCACCTTAAAACTTCTATAATTGGTTTCTGATGTTTTTGCCTGCTCTTATCTAAATTTCCATCTCCATTTTTGTTGTCTTCATCTCCCAGTATTGTTGAACTTGTAAATCAGGTGTTGGCTTCTGTAACAGCTCAGCTTCACTCATTTCATGCACCAGTCACTGTGTTACTGGAAAGTACCTGGAAAAACAGCTTATGCTTTGCATTATCCAAACATAGCTGCTTCAGAATGCATGCACCTACAGCATGAAGTATTTGCTCCTTATACGTTTTTTTAGTATTTGATCAATTTATGTGCATACACTTGAAGGAGTTGGCTGCTCTCTTCAGAAAATTTAGTCTTTTTAGTTCACTCATCCATCTCAAAAGTTGTGCCCTCAGTTTAACTTGTCTTTACCTTGCACTGAGGAAAACTATCAGTATTTTTATATTCTGATAGCATATAGTGTATATCCATGAAGATTCAGGAGCTTCATCTATTTCCAGAACCTTTTACACACAGTGCTACCTCACTAATTTTTCAGAAGGTTAAATATAAAAATATTGGTCTGTTTTTCATAGCTAATCTATTGGTAACTCTTGTCCCTGTGGAGCAATCCTATTTTATGAGTGCCCTTTCATGCTACAGGAACTCAAAATTACCCATGATTACTTTTAGATTTTTTGGCAGTGCTGCTGTCACAATGCCATAGCCAAACTAACCTAAATTAATTTAAGTCTACTGGCTTTAGGACCAATTTACAGTAATTGATGATCTGTCCTTTATGGTTAATGCTTTTTATATGTGCTTATCTTTACTTGCTGCAATAGCTTGGCACCCAAATCAAAATAGCCAAAGTTGCATAACTATGTCAAATTTGGCCTCCCTGCATATTGGTCACGTAACAAATCACTAGATTTGATCTAATCAGCCTATCATATGCCTTGTTAATGTATAAATACATTTTTTCAGTGTTTCCTAGCCTGACTGCAGCTATTTCTCTCGCTTGGAAGTGTTGCCAATTCTGAGAATGTTACCCCAAAAATCTATAAACTGAAATCTTGGTAAAAAACCTCTTCTGATCCTATTATGTTGAAAAGTGCTACGTATTCTTAATGTTTTCTTTTTACCTAGTTTCTAATCCATGGTATTACTTTCTCTCCCAGCCTAGCAGAAGCCACTGAAGCTCTTGTGAATGTCTTTCTGTTGCTGTTAGAGGGCTTTGGATCAAACACAGATTTTCCCCATAGTGTCTTCTGAGGGATTTTCTAAAAAAAAAGAAATGAAATTGCTATGATATCATTGCTAGTCTCCTTTTCTGTGGCACAAAAGCAAACTTCTGTAGGACTACAGAGGTCTCACTTCCCTCTGAAATGCCTGATGCACTGAGCACCATGCAGTGAACTGCCCAGGGCCAGGGCAGCACCTGCCAGACTGTCCATGGTGCCAGTCTGTTTACAGAGCTGCTGGCAGAGTTTTCCTCTGTTGGTGCCCTCAGAAGTGTTTGGGCACGGCTCCAGCCACAGCAGAGGCTAAAGAACATTCCCAGTGGGCTGCCACCATATGCTCCCTGTTTTGGAGGAGCAAGGGACTGCAGCTGGATGGCTGGAGTTCTATGCTTGGCCTCTGGACAGAAGATGCTCAGTGGGTTGTTTTATCTTTTTACATAGACATAACTGTGCAAACTGGTAGCAAAACAGCTGTTCTGAGCCATGGTTTTTGTGTATCACAATGGGTTGATGCAGAAGAAAATGTTGTGGTTGATGCACAAACTGGATGCTGGGAAATTGAGTGCCCTAGGAAATGCTGGCAAGATTGACACTAATTGTAAAGTCTGAGGAGGTGCAGAAGGACATGGGAATTAATTTTGATACCCTGTCTTTCAGTCTTTGTCCCTAGGCTGACCTCCTACTTGTAGCTCAGTAGGCACGAAGTGTCCCGGGCTGAGATCGTGATGGGGTCGTACTCCAAATGATCTGCGCAGGATGTTCAGTGGTGTTTTAAAAACTGGGGGTCACCTGTTTGGTTAGTTGGACTTTATGTGTAGGCAATTGGCTGCAAGAAAGGTTATATCCTTTAATGTGTCCTTTAAGGATATTCCTATTCCATCTCTTTCACAATTTAACTAGAAATATTGAAGCTCACTCTCCAGTGGTTCACATGAACAAAAACAGCATAACTCAAAAGCCTCCATTACTTAAAAACTTCAAACTGAAAACACCACATTACAGCCAGTTTTCAACTGTACAATTTCACTTTTCGAAACCCAAAGTACCAGGGTGACATTTAGACAATAGACTATCCTTGCCCCAGAATTACCCTGTTTATGAAGTGCAATTTTCTTCTGCCCTTAAACACCTCATCTGTTGATTTTTTTGGTAGTACCTTAACTCACAAAGATGAATTTCAATCCTCTCTGAAAGGGATTTACCTTAATAAAAAAGCCAAATTAAGAAATGCCAAGTAAAACAAAAGCCAACTAAAAAAAAATAAAACCCAAAACAAAAAAACAAAACAACAATAACAACAACAACAAAAAAAACCACCAAAAAACCAAAAAACAAAAAACCCAACCCCCTCCAAAAACCCCCGACCTCCTTCCCTCAAACTCTGAAAACACTGAGAGGCTGTAACCCTGGGGGAAAGAATGTGCTGGGCATTTAAGAACACACAAAAGAGCATCATCCTCCTCTTCAAGTTTTCTCACCAAACCTGCCTACATCATAAAATTTTTTTTCTTTGGAAAGTGGGAAATGAGAAATTTCAGTTGACCAGAATAATATTTTGGTAATCATTCAAGTAACCAAAGTGTGTTTCCATTCCTTAAAATAAAAATAAAAATAAAAAAACTCCAAATACTGAACACCAAAAAACAAACTAAACCCCCCCAAATATTTAAAAGAAACTCTGTTATTGTGTAGGATGAGAAGTTCATGGAATAGGTATAGCTGTATTTTTCTCTGTGCATCTTCACAAACACATCAGCACTTATCAAGGCAAGGGCTGGTACAGCCAGGGGGTTTGACAGGGTACCAAGGAAAAAATGTCACCAAGTGAGTGGCAGGAGGAGACCTGACTTCTCAGGTAGCTGGAAATGATGAACAGCCAGAAATGAGTAATCAAGAACTGCCCCTGTCCTCCAGAGGGCCACTTATCTCCATCTCCGTCACTCAGAAATTTATGAACCGCCTTAGTTCACAACTTTGCTTAAATCTGATCAAAACACTCAATGCTTGGTGTATAAAGGATGAAGCAAGATGGAAATGTTAAGATTAAGAGCTGTAGGTCGTGGTTTGCTTCCCTCAAAAGTATTTTTACAAGGATGCTGCTCTTGCCTTGGCTTACCTTTGTCTACCACCCCCACCCCTTGTGCCCTAAACATCTGAACACCACTTTGCTTGTGCTTAATCTGGCGCATGTCTGGGGAAAAAAAAAAAAGACTAAACCACAACTCCTGCAAGCAGGGTCATTTTTTTGGTGTTTGAAAGGTAATGGGCATGTCAGTGGTGTTGCATAATGGAATCACTCAGGAAAAACAATAAATTTGGATTTAGAAACCATTATGAGATGCCATTCAATAAGGAACTGGATTAATACCTTAAATTACTTAGAAATGTGGGGCTGTAAAGGGCATCTGGGGCTGAGGACAGCCCCTTGCCATAGTCAGCCTCTGTCAGATAAACCCTTTCATAAACTAATTAGCTGATCCATCTTAGAACAAATTGGGTCATTTACCACCACTACTCCCACAGGGAAATTGTTCAAGAGCCTCACTTCTCTGTTGCTTTGAAACATTCTTCTAATTTTCAGCCTCAATTTATTCATGGCCAGCTTATATCCATTTGTTCTTGTGCCAATGTTGTCCTTTAGCTTAAATAGCTCTGTTTCCTCTCTTATTGTATTCCTTGATGTATTTATAGACAACATTCACATCCCCTCTGGGCTTCTGTTTCACTAGGCTGAACAAGACAAGCTTCTCTTTTCTCCTAGCACAGGCTCAGTGTCGGTGTCATCATCATTCTCTTCAGAATCTGATCTTACTTGGATTTGTTTCACCTCTATTTGTATGGTGACAAATACAAATAATTGAAAATAACAGCAGTCACCTTTATTCAAGATCCAATAGAGAAGAAATAATCTGGATTAAAAATAGGAAATTTTACCTCCAGTAGAAGAAGTAGCAGCATTCCCTATTTTTTGGTAGCATTTATATAATTCTGAGCTTATTTCAAAAGCAAAAGAAAACCCATTTCATGCTCTAGAAAGTGTATGTGTTGCTTTCCTCCACATATCTAGAAGTATAGGGTTATTTGACACTTGTGGTTGATATTTTCTCCTCCCAAGCAGATTTTTAGGCCACTGTTCTCCCCTTAGGGTCTGAGGTAAATTCAGAGGGAGAAGTTATCAGTGATATTTTGCCCGATGTCCAGGAGGAGTGATGAGGAAGACTCCATGATATCAGAAGGCTAATTAATTACTTTATTATGCTATATTATTCTACATTATATTACACTATATTACCTTACATCTAAACTGAATCTGCTAAGCACTCACTCACCAAATCTCGTGACTGTCAGCCGACAGTCCTGACTCACACATGGATTCAATTGGCCAATGAATCAAATCACTCACACTAGAATCCAATCACCAATTCCCTTCAGGTAAACGATCTCCCACAATGCATTCCACTTTGGCACAACACAGGCCCAGCAAATGAGATAAGAATTGTTTTGATCATTCTTTTCTCTGCTTCTCTCAGGTTCTGAGAATGTGAATCCCACAAGAAGTAGGGGAACTTTTGCATTGATGTGGCCACATCGCTTCAGCAGATTTTGAAAGGATGCTTCCCCTTTCTGCCCCTACTCCACATGCAGTTGTGTGCCAGGGAAGGAGCTGTTCTGCACTGTTCCTGAGGTTCCCCCTGTCCCTGTGCAGAGGTTGGTGGCCAGAGCACTGCCCTTGCTCAGAAAGGCTTGGGGAGCTGTAAAAAGGACTTGCCACATGCCTTGGGACATGAGGCACGCCAGCAACAGGGCATGGAGGTCACTTTGGACCGCTGAGTGAATCCAAGATGGGGAGGAATGTGTGAAGGAGCTGGGGCTGTTTAGCCTGGAGAAGAGGAGGCTTAGAGGTGACCTTATTGCTCTCTACACCTTCCTGAAGGGAGGCTGCAGACAGGTGGGGTCGGTCCCTTCCACTGGGCAGCGCTGACAGAACCAGAGGACACAGCCTCAAGCTACCTCAGGGAAGGTACAGGTTGGATATTAGGAAGAAATTTTTCACTGAAAGAATAATAAAGTACTGGAATGCTCTTCCCAGGGAGGTGGTAGAATCACCATCTCTGGATGTGTTTAAAAAAAGACTGGACATGGCACTTGGTGCTATAGTCTAGTTGAAGTGTTAGGGCATAGGTGGGACTCTATGATCTTAGAGGTCTCTTCCAACCTCATTATTCTGTGATTCTGTGATTTTGTGTGACTGGCTTCATCTGTTGTCAAACAAAAGATACAGTTCTCTTTCATGCTTTCACACACTCCCAAAAGCACGTCCTGAAAACTTCATTATTTATTATTGTAGCTCTCACATTGTGTTTGATTTAGAGCAAGAACCAAAGATGCTGACAGCAGTGTGTGAGACACATATGAAGATTGTTTCAGGGAGTTTGTATTCTGGTGCTTCAGTGCTGCAGAGATTTGAGTATCTATTTCACTTCAAAAAATATACATCTTTTAAAAATGAATGTAACATTTAGAAATATACATTCATCTTCTTCGGGTTAAGCAACCATGAAAGCCTTTGAAAAACCAGAGCCTAAAAGAAGCACATAGCTGAGGTTTTTTGGGAGATGCAGAAAAGATGTTAACACAGATTTATTAATTCAGCTACAAAACTCTCCACATGCTCATCTCTTTATACTAAGAAATGTGACATTATGGGCCTCACTGGTAAAGTAAGACTCAAGCAGAGGCCTAAAACCTGATGCTTCAGGTGTGGGAAATCATTCAATGTGTAAGAGTTGATGAGAAGGAATAAAAAATATTTCACAAACATTACTGGAAACGTTATTCCTTTCTTTCTTCATATTCCTGGCACAGGCTGTCATCAAATGGCCATTTGACGTACTTATGGACATCTAGTCACATCTCTCTCATCTGTCTCTCTGTTTTGAGCAGTTTCTAGAGTTTTAGAGGTCTCTCAATTAGAGATGATCAAAAACATTTCAAATTTAACAACCATCAGGAAATACAGCTAAATCAAAGTAGGCATATTTTTCAGGAACAAATTGGTTTCAGTTTTGATAAAAGTTTAAATGGAGAATGAATGTAAATTAATTGTGTCAGGTTTCTTTTTGTTTAAATACAGAAAATATTTTGGTTTTACTTTACCATTTTGATTAATTTTGCTTTGGCTGTCACAGTAAAAAAAATTATATTTCTGTTCATCATGTATCTATTTATAATTCATATGTAATTGGAATGCTTTAGACTTGAAACTTTTCTGTAATTTGATGGACTTTTTAATTCCCTTTAGTGAGGGAAGTTAGTGAGGAATTAAAATGGTGATTTTTTTTTTTCAAATTCAGAATTCCTTTCTTCCGTCAGTAAAATTGGAGTGAACCCCTTCTATGTATTTCATATGCTGTGGGGAAAATTATCTTCTCCATATTTAGATTTTTTTTTTACCAAATGGTCCACATCAGTTCTGCTCAGACAGCCTTTGGCACCAGAGGGTCCATCCAGATGTCACTGAATACCAAAAACTGGCTTGGCACTTAGAGATGTGCCTTTCTTGAGATGATTCCCTGAGTGGAGAACTGCAGAGGGTTTTGGACAGGGTGGTTCAAAAGCTGTCTCTAGGAAGTGAGGGTGCAAAGCCTGGGGGAAGACAGACTGGCAGAGCCCAGATGAGTCACAGACTATCAGACGGTTCATTTAATGATAAAAAGTGAATTATTGTGGTACACAAGTTTTGCAGTTGACAACACAGCACAGAAGGCTGAAAACAGCATTACCCAGGTCTGTCTGCTTATAATATGGATTTAACTGTCTTTGACACCCAGTGCCCTGTGAGCAGTTTATTATCTGGAAAGTTTTAGAGCCCCGTGTTTCACTGATGGTTATTCATCAAGTGTTGTCTTCCTTCCCAGGCTGTGCTCAGACGTCTTTCAAAATTATAGTAAATATTGATTAAGTGCCCTGCTTAAACATGCATCTCTGGCACAGACTGTTCAGCAAGTGTGCCTGTGTCAAACAGGAGAATTAAATTCACAGCCAGAGTTCACTATAATAGCTGTCTTATTCATCTAGTGCTTGCCTTCTTGGAAAGCATCATCCTGTCATGTGTGTCTCTGAAGTACATAAATGAAATAAATCTATTAAAATGTTAAGATCTTTGACAGTGAAATACGCTCAGACCCTTAATGCTGGAAAAGTCAATTTTGAAAAGTCACTGCCAAAATGGTGTGTTTGGGCTGTGTGTCTCAGCTCCTGCAGGAGAAACTCCCATCATTCCCTCTTCATTCTCAAGTTGTATTTAGTTTCTAGTGTAGCACTTCCTCCTTAAGAAGTTGTGCTGTGGTGACCAGTTCACCTCACCCAGTGCCAGGATTAAAACAGACATCCCTTGAAGAAACTGGTTTGGGGGTTAGCAATGACCAGGTGAGCAGAAGAGATGAGAATGGGCAGATGGATGTTCTTTTGTGTGTGGTGCCTATGGATGTTCTTTTGTGCCTGGTGCCTAGTGGAGCCTCTGGTTACCAGTGGTGGGCCAAGTTTATATCTGTGGGTAGAGATTGACAGAGAACTCTGCAGGGATTCAATTGTCTGGTGATCCTTGTGGAGAGCTTCTATGTGACCCACTGAGAAGTGCTCCAAATTGAGATCTTTGCCAACTCAGTCTAATATTAAAATAGACTCAAATTCCTCAGTATCAGCTTCTTTGAGCATAGTGTTTGCAACAACAGAAATTGCTAATGGATGTAAAATTAATACAGCAAAATAGAAGAGGGTTGAGATGTTTGTCAGATGCACAGGAAATATTAAGTACACTCAAAAAAAGAAATAGTGAATTTTTCCTTTATAAGAAACTGTGTTAAGTTGTGCAAATCCCATATAAGTTGTTTTTTTTTCTCTTTAGTGAATGCATGAAACTACAAATATTATTCTTTTTGATGTTGCATAAAGCCCAGCAGTATTTAATCGTTAGCCTCTCTAGGAATTCATGTTTCAAGAGGAATTCAAATTTCTTCATGAGAAATGTACTGTTGGCTGCACTGGATGTGGTCTAGTTTCTGGCTTTTGCTGGTGACCAATGTTGCCTCTGTAATTAACTGATCCGGTTCAGCCCCAAGCTGCAGGAATGACACATCTCCCAGCAGAGCCTGAGGGCGTTTACCTGAAGGTTTCTGCTGCTCTGCTTGCACAGGACCTTTCCTTGGTACTCTCCTTTTTCCATGCCACCTGTGGCCTGCATTTACCTGTACCTTATTGCTCTTTCCTAGAACCACATCTTTTACAATCTATCTACTCACAGTCAAATAAGCCAAGCCTTACTTTTTATTTTTCCTTCCTTCTGCAGAAAACTCACCCATAACAAAGGGATTGTGTAGCTCCTGCTCTGGTGAAGAAGAGATTTGATTCCATTATATGCATTTTCCGTGAGAGCAGATGGGTAGATATTGGTCCATTTCTGTGTCTAGGAGGTTAACCTTCTCATTATCCATTTCTTCTCAGTTAAACTTCACACTGAAAAGGCAGAAAAGAAAACTGGTCTGATTCTGAGCCCTGCAACAGCCTTTTTCTCCTATGGAAAAAGATTTAGATATTTGTGCTGATTACATTTCTTTGTCTCTTTTTTTTTCCTTTGTGGTCCCTTTCTGATTTTTGATGTCTTTGTTAGGCATCTTCAGAGGAAATAATCTGTTTTGTGGGAGGCATGAGGCAAGGCAGCTGCTGCTAACTCTGGGGAAGGGAGAGGATGTGACTCTTAGTGGTGTCAGTTTAAGGTACTGATGGATGGGATGACAGATTCAGACAGGCAGGTTGATGTCCCCCACATGATCAATTATGTGAAAGGTTAATTAATGATGCATGGCTCATTTAGATCAGGAAGGGCAGCAGCTGGGTAGACTATAAGATGGATTTGCTGAAAGCATCACAGCTGAAATGGGTTGTGTTGGGTTTGTTCTTGAGGAAATGAGCTGATTTCAGGTGGACATTCCTGGATTTGCTTGAGCATAAATGGTGTTTGTTCATGTTTGTCTGTGAGCTTTAAAAAAATGTGTGCATTCCCTCATTAGCTCCCTAAAGGTTTCAGAGAAGATAAGAGACTCCAAGGGAGGACATTATTGACAGTTTTTGAAGAGCCAACAGAAATCTGGGTCCTACTGAGCATGCTGGCACCAGGCCAGGGGGGTGTTTAATAATGTGCTGAAATTTTAGTGTGGGGATAGTCACTGAAGCTCAAAGTAAAAGCACAAGTGGTTGGCTGGTCTGAGCAAGGCTACTCAGCTTTCTGCAAGAGGGAGACTTCTAGAAAGAAGCATGTAGATATATATACTTCTAGAAAGAAGTATATAGATATAGTATGTATATATATATAGTGTATATATATAGAAATAGTGGCATTTCCCAAAACTCAGGCATGAATTCAGTGCTTTTCATCTCAGCACTTTATACAGGCTGCCAGTTTGCCTTATTGCAGTAACAGAGAAGAACTTTTACACAAGGTTTACCCATCAGCCAGTGGCAGCTTTGCAAGTAAAACTCAAGTGTCTTGAGTTGTGAGAGTGTTGGGGAGTGAGTTCACCCGAGCCTCCTGTAAGAGTCCCTCTCACTATGGATGGCACTCACAGTAGTGCAGTCCTGGTTCCTTTGGCTCTTCCATGTCACAGACATGTTTTATGAAAAATCCTTTCCTTAGGATTTTTTTTCCTGAGAGGCTGAGAGGCCTCAGAAACAAAATGTAAACAATGGTTATCTGCTGCTGTGGAATGCAACAGGTGCATCTGTGATTGGTCTCATGTGGTTGTTTCTAATTAATGGCCAATCACAGTCCAGCTGTCTGGACTGTCTTGGTCAGTCACAAGCCTTTGTTATTCATTCCTTTTCTATTCTTAGCTAGCCTTCTGATGCAATCCTTTCTTCTATTCTTTTAGTATAGTTTTAATATAATATATATCATAAAATAATAAATCAGCATTCTGAAACATGGAGTCACATCCTCATCTCTTCCCTCTTCCTAAGACACCTCCGAACACCACCACACTTCCACCAAAAAAAACCACCACTAACAAGAAAAGTCACTTAGCCCCTAAATCTCACCTGTGTGAGCAGAATCCCTCCTTCCCTCAGTCCCTGTGAGTGATGATGTCCCCACACCTTTGCTCTGAGGTTGAGTTTGTTGTGGCAGTCTCTGAGGGCTCCCAACAAGAACAGGCACCAGCTTTGCTGTTCATCCCTAGAGCTGAGGAGCTGAGCTTGAGCTCCTTGCACCTCCAGCTGCTGGCTGTGAGCCACGATTTCTGTGAGAGGAACAGACACACATGTGCTACAGACTTTGAGAAACAAAAATGGACCATGCAGCTCATCTGGCCAGGGTAAGGAATTGCTGGGAAGGCTGTGGGCAAAGTGCATGGCCAATAACAGCAACATGATTTTGTACTAGGGGAAAGAAGTTCTTCGAGAAAATGTTCTCTAAAAATGCTTGCGTTGCTTCACATAGCCCACAATCCCAGGTTTAAAGCAGATGTTACTCTTTTAGACAGCAGATAAATCTGCTTGAAGCTGGTGTTCTGATATGTGTTATTAAGAGCAGGGAGGTGAATTCTTCATTTATCTGTTATGTATGTGGGCAAACTCCAGAAAATAGGTGTGTAAGTGCTGATTAATCAAATATTGGAATTAATGGGATAAAACAGTATGGTAATGGAAAATATTCAAAGTGTATGTTGTTCCTTATCAGTTTGTTGATTTTGTAATAAACATTGATTTGTCTGAAGAGTCAGTGAATTATAGATATGATTGAAGCAGCTTCGTCTTATAAATCCTGGTGCTGCATGTTGCTAAATATCTTTGTAGGTTATCAAATGAAAGATAAACAGGTCTGAACATCAGCCGTGCACTGTCTTAGGAGCACTTTGAGAATATATAGGCTAAGTTTGCCCTCTACTGGATTGCAAAATTACATCACTGGTTTTATTACTGGCCAGATATGTTCTGGTTATTCCCAAGGAAGTTTCCCATTACATGATATAACACATACACACCTCACGCTCAAGGCTTGTGTCATCTTTCCAATCAGTCATCTTTGCTGTGTGAATGGCTGCCTGAATTATTTTGTTAAGAACTGTTCTTTTTACAAATGTGTCCACCCAGGGCTACTTTCACACAGGGTTATTTTGGTGCTTTTTTTTTTTTTTTTTTTTTGGGTGGAAAATTTGTGCACCGGGAGCAATTCTGAACATCAGGAATAAACTAAAAACTGATTGACAGGAGCCAGCTGCACAAACAGATCTGCTCTTTTCCCTCTGACAGCTTGTTTCTAGCAAGGCCTGGGGTCTCCAGCAAGCTGCATTCACAGCCAGGAAACAGCCCCTGAGGGGCTGCAGCTCCTGCTCTTTCTCTGCCAGTCAGGCTCCTTGCCACACATTTACTGAGCACTTTTAGTGGGGATGCAGCTACTTGCAGTCAAGGCATGAAGCAATGCTGCATCTTAATTCTAAGTATGTACAGGGATTTCAAGCCTCATTTGGTGTGTGCTTGAAATAATAGCTACAAACATACACATCTGTGACAGACTGCATTTGACACCAGCTCTACAAGAGTGATCCCAGAGTTAGGAGGTCATACCCATGAAAGTTAAATCTGCTGTGATGAATCATAAAGTATATGGGGCCAGGTGCTCATCTAATGTAAATCAGGATAAGTTCTCTGACCTGAACAGAATTGTGTTGACTTGTGCTGGCTGAAGCACAAATCAATGCAATTTTTTTTTGTTTTAGTGTAATTTCTCATTTGTTGTTTTCCCCTGTTGGGTGAGCTAGTAAAGAAGATTTCTTGGTCTCATCAAGCCACTTCAAATTTCTGTCCTTGCTCATAATTTTTAGGTTTGCCAGGCTCTGTTTATAACCAGAAATGCTGTGTCAAAAATATGTTAGCTCCAAAAAGTAAATCAACGTCTGACTGGACACTGCTCAGCTGTTCTTTGTTCTGTCTCTGTGTTCAGATTTTATCTGTACTGAAAGAAGACCAGACAGCACAGTGGGGCACTATTGTCTGTCCCTCTGGCAGTGCCCAAAGCATGTCAGGATCAGCTGATGGCATTTGTAAAGCTCCTGTTACAGGTCTCCTTTAGTCCCTGGATCCCCTGGCAGCAGTGTGAACCAGAAAGCTGCTGAGAGCTGTTGTGCTGACAAGGTTCAGGGTTTTTTTTGCTATGAAGTTATATATCTGCACCCTGGTGTGCTACAAGGTTGTGGTGAAAACCCCTGAAACTCAGAAAGCACTTTCCAATAGCACTGCAGTTTTCCAGAGCCAGCAGGTTGCTGTTTTCATGCTGGTTTTATGTACAGATAACCTGAAAGAGGAATGGAGATTGAATATTATCTGAGCTGCTTCACAGTCAAAACTGAATTTGGAGGCGAGGAGAAAACCAGCATATCTTAGAGCATCAGGTAATGGAAGGAGAGATATTTCTGTCTGGCTGATTTATTTGTCTATTTATTTCACCATCAATTTTGGAGTTAAAGTAAGTCCCTGGGAAAAATGGGGTAGGCAACAAATGATCAGTGGTGAAAAGTGTATGATGAATTACTGTGCCCATGGCTCTACAGTTCATTTCAGGGGCAGCACCTCCAAAAGAGCCAGAGGAAAGTCAGATGTTTGAGATTGGGAAGAAATGATTTCAAAAAAAGATTGGATATTTGAATGGTGTGTAGGCAGAAAAGGAGGACTGCTGTACCAGTGGAGATCCCACGGACTGTTCTGACCGTGGTGGTTGCTCTTGAAGTCCAGGGAAGTCTCCCTCATCAGCCTTTGATTTCAGAATGTCCTTAGGAAAAGTCAAATCCGGGATTTTGTCCCAGTAATTGATGTCTTATAGGGTCCCAGGCACTCTCTCAATCTCTGTGGGAGCTTTGTGCAGTGGTGTCTTAGGCTGGGCACAATCTGGTTGCACTGGAAAATGTTTGAAGGCAGAAACTGGTGCAAACTCCTTGAGTCAGGAGATGTAACTGCGCAGAGAACAGCTCTGCTCTGTAAGGAGCTCCTGTGACTGTGGGGTTCAGGGTTTTTTAATCATTCCTAACCAGCCCCTCTGTGCTGAAGTAGAACTGCATGGAGGTCCCATCCGGAATCTTATGTACCCTGAAATTTGAGATTTCAGGATTTTTTGGGCGGCACAGAACTCCTCCACAGAGAAGATGCTACAGCTGTGCTCTGAAAGGGTGAACAAGGCTGGGTGTGGGAGGCAGCTCACTGGACCCTGCCCAGTGCCTGGAGGAGCTGGGTGGGGGCTGCTGGGTGCAAGCAGACCTGCAAATTCTGTTATTTGATTGATAATTTTTTCCCATTTTGATAGTGAATATTCCAGAACAGAGTGTGCAGGTTAAGACCTGAACAGTTGTAATATTGCTGGCAAAGCTCTTTCCTTGACTGTAACGACTTTTGGCTTCTAAGTGATATTCTTAGGACAAATCCTGAACATCACAACCTGCTTCCTAACGAGAAGCCTGGAATAGAACTAGAAATGTCCTAATTTTTCCATGGACTGGTGCACAGAGAAGCTAAGGTCTGGGTCCTCATAGGTTATGGGTGCTTAACTCCAGTGTTGTGAGTGCATGAATTGCCCGACCAGCCTCATCTTGCACCTGCGTCCACATCTCTGGCCATGTCCAGGAGCTCTGTTTAAGCTTGTGCTCAGGTGTCCAAATCTGCAGGTGTCCGTGAGCCCAGCCCAGCCTCCTGCTGTCCTGGCACTGGCTGGACAGACAATGCCCTCCCTGGATTCACCCCTGTGGAGATCCTGGGGGGCATTCCCTGGTTTAGGGAGACACAAGAAGCTTCCCTCAAAAAGATGTTAAGACACCATTGGCTCCTTCCCTTGTTCCCATGTCCCTGAGCCACTCCCTCCCTATTCCCTGATTGGCCTCATCTTTGTACTGGCCCAAGACCAGGGTCACCCCTTGGGAGAGAGAAACCTGGACCGTCCATGTGTGTGTGCTCCTTACCCTGGACTTTACTAGCAGCAATTCCCAAACCTTCCTCAAGGGTAGCTTGTCTCAGGCTGCTCTCCTGCTGGATTTTGCTGGAGAGACCTGCATCTGACACCCCATTTCACTTGGATGGATGCTCAGGTTCTTACCAGCACAGCCCTGCTCAGGTCTGTGGGGTGCTGCCCTGTGTCTCCCAGCTCCTTCTCCCTTGAGGAGCAGCTCTGCTTTTGCTGCTCCCTGGCACTCAGCCCTGTGGAAGACAGTGAATCCTTTATAGACATTTCAAGAACTGTGCCTCAGGTCACAGAAGAATATCAGCAGACATGACAAATCTTCACTGAACCATCTTTCCTCTGTGCTGCATCCATCCTCTGTAATTAATACGATTTTACAAATTTACATCCATCACTTAATTGCTTCTGTATTCATAAAAATGTCACAGCATTTTAGTTCCTTTTGCATTTATGGGCTGGAGCTGTGCAGGCTGCAGGGCAGCACGCAGATTTCCACTTCATTATTACACAAATGGTAAACAATTGCACAAATGGCTTTGTTAGCTCAGGCCTGAGAATTGAGCTCTAGACCACTGCAGAGCACAGGCTACTTTAAAGAAAGGTACATGGAATATATCCTGGAGGATGAGAGAAAACATGGAGATAAGCCATGGAAAACAGTTTGGGAAAATGAAAGCAAATGTGAAGGGTAGGTTGATTGTCCTTGAAGACAAGCCATTTAAAAGGGTTTTGAAGTAGATGGGAAGAGAAAGAAGAAAAAGGGCCTGGATCATGAGCACATTGCACAAAACCAGCCAGGAGGTTGTGCAGCATCTCTCACAGGGGACTTAGGCCAAGCCATTTTTCTGCAATGCACATGAAAGAAGAGGAAACACCCACGTCCATTTTACCTGTGCAGGAGCCAGCCTGGATTCCATTCTGTAGGTATTACAGAGGTATTGTGTTAACTCAACTGGTAGTCTGCCATTTTTAATTTTA
This sequence comes from Geospiza fortis, assembly GCF_000277835.1. NCBI lineage: Eukaryota > Metazoa > Chordata > Aves > Passeriformes > Thraupidae > Geospiza > Geospiza fortis. The sequence goes on from NW_005054581.1 coordinate 58,128, forward strand.
AAAACAATAGCTATGGCACTAGAACTAATCTGTGGGAGTTATAAGGGAAAGAAAATAATTTCTCTTACGTTCTTGCATCTCAGCTCACATCTAATTTATTCACTTCATAGACGCATAAATTCACACAGAATTCAGACTCAGCTGAAACCAGAATAGATGGAGTATTTATTGCACAGGCAAGAGCAGCCTGAGGAACACCACAAAAAAAAAAAAAGAGAGCACCAGAAGACATATTCCTATCTCCTGTGTCATAAGCACCTTTCATTTCAAATTCTCTTACAAAGGGGTAAAAAGTATCAGAGCAACTGCTTTAACAGACTGCATGTTACAGCTGCTTAGGGACAAGTTGTATCTCTTGTACCAAAAACTGCCTACTTTTTATTTAATTAAAAAAAAAATCAATTCTTTCAAGAGGAAGTAAGGCATACAAACTGTAATGGCCAAACTCATGCAGCATTTGGAGTTACATCAAATTACTCCACTCTGAATTTGGCCCAGATCTGTAAGACCTGTTTTGAGTTCAGAAGTTATTTTCTTTGTATTCTACAAAAACACAGAACACTTGAATTTCAAGAAGGTAGCAAGGATTCGTGTGGAACTGAAGGAGAGACAAAAGAGAGTGAGTGGCTGCCTGGGGTTAGGATCTCAATCCACTTCTAGCTACAGCAGCAGACACAGGAATATAAATTTTGTCTTTCAGTAAAGTTTTGAGAAAATAATGCCATTTCTCTCCATAAAAACTGCTTCCAAGCTCTCCTCCTCGATTTCTAAGGGAGTCTGCATGTGTGTTATAGCTCTTGGCCCTAGAGGTCTTGGGGATCCACCTCTTTCTTTATGGAAAAGGCTGAGGAGAGGACCCAAAAGTTGTGGGGTGGGTGCTGGATGTTGGTTTTCAGGCAGCCCAGGCACACAAATGAGCTGTGGAGCACCATGGCTACTCAACTCAGGGCACTGGCTTGAGGCACCCAGGTCTGTGTGAACCCAGGACAACTGTGCAGGTCACAAACCTCAATGCCCATGGAGCTGAAAAGGTACCAGAGTGAGGTGTGGGCTGAGCTGAAATTCTTATGATTTCATCTGTAGACCCAAATGTCTGAATTCCACTCACATCTTGCTTTAGTGCTCCAAGTCTTCCACTGTCTTTAATTCCTTTTGTTCCACATATTTCCATTTCAGAGCCACTGTGGCAATGTTATTCTGACTCTTCCCATCTTGCTGTGTGCTTGATCTCCGTGTCCTTTTACAGTATGGATTGGTTAAAACGTGTTGTTTACATTTTGAATTTGCTACTATTTCATCCTTAGAATCAATGATTCCTCTTGCTTGATTTTTTTTTAAATCTATAAATGACAATTGAGATGGGTTCAATTTGTAAAACATCTTGCATACAGATATTACAGAAGTCAATAGCTTTTCTTATAAATATGCAAGTTTTGGTTACAAAAAGTATATTTTAGCTTAGTTTATGAGAAATGATAGCCTGACTTTTTTATATTCAGCAATCTGTAAAATGTCATTTGGTGGGGGGCTTACAGGACTCATCTTCAATGGAAATGAGTGACTTAGTAAATTCTTAACCATAAATTTTAAAACTAAACAGTTTTTAGACACAATTTGCAGGTTTTGATAAATAAAAGTTTTCATGACCACAATTCCCACAGAAACTTTCACATTTTCTCCTTGCTTGTGTGAGGAGAAGGTTTTGCTCTCTCGTAACCAGGCTTTGCCTTTTTATGCCCTTGTTGTTTCTGGTTAACTTTCCTTGTGTAAGGTACATTGTCCATATCCATGATGTGCACAAGACACCTGGTAAAAAAATCCAGTAGTTAAAATCCAAGATCAATTAACCAAGGATCTATCCTGTAGAAAGAGTTAATGTCTTATGAACTCCCATGATGTAAACCAGCTGCATTTCAAAATAAGATCACTCATGAAGAATAGTTTCGTATTTAAAAATGTCAGCATAAAAATATATTCTTATCTGTAAGAGAAGATTGTAATCCTCAAAATGTTTCCTCATGTTGTATTCCAAACACTGAACTTCATTGTTTCATTTGTATTGGTGTTTAATAAATTGGTTTTGTTTTTCAGCCTCAACAAGGCAAGATGAATTTTGTGGAAAAGGGCAGTCTAATGGAGATGTGGTGTGTAATTTGGATGATGAATTATCAGAGCACCACAGTAACCTGTGTTGTGGTCATTTTATTGTTCAGTGCAGTAATGGAGTTAAGTTATATTTACATTTTCTAATTATATTTTGTTATGCAAAAGATGATACGTACGTAACCTCTTGCCAAACCAAGCACTGAACTCAACTTCTCTCTCAGAAAAAAAAAAAAGAGAGAGAACAACTGAGACTGAAATAGAAAACAAAGTAGATAATGAAAGCCCACAGAAATCACAGAGAGGCTCCACACTGAATCCCAGACAAGCATCCTGCATTTCATCATGGCCATGGCCCTCTCCTGTCCGCCAAGCCTGCAGCTCAAAGTCTCCTCCTGCCAGCAGCCTTGGCCAGGATCCCTCAATCACTGCTGCTCTGAGAAAGACATCTTGAAAATCCTTGGGTTTGGGATCAGCTGGGGAATATGCCTGCTGGAGGTGGTGGCACCCAAAAGACTGAAATTGTTCTCCCCTGGAAATGTGGCTGCAATCAGAGGAGCTGCAATGGCAACCCAGTGATCAGCATGAGCAGATGCCATCTTCTCCCCAGACTCCAGGCACAAAGAGTTTTTGTTCAAAGGGATGGGTCAAGTTTTTGCTTCCCTTCCATGCAGGATGGTCACTCAGTAGCCAGGTAAGTTGCCTGGACAGTCACTTCACTGACAGAGAGAGAGGGACCCCAAAGTTTTGAACCATTTTTTTTTTTCTCATACCTTTCTGCAGAGTATCTCTCTTGGTTTCGAAAGACAGGTGTCTGCTAAGGAAGGCAGGAGCCTCCCCTGAAATGGAGAATGCAAACCATCCCCACCCCTCAGAATTGCCATGAATTTTAAATTAAGGGGCTCTAAGGCAAAAAAAAAATTATGGGAACAGGAAATAACAGTTCTTTAATAGGGAAGAAAAATAAAAGGATAAAATAAACAATGCAGTAAACTAAAACAACACTGACAGAGTCAGAACACAACCTGACACCCTGTGGGTCAGGGCATTGGTAGCAGTCCCATTGGAATTGTGGCTGCAGCCCTCCTGCAGTGTCAGGTGTGGTTCTGTTGGAGCAGGGATCCTGTAGAAAAGAGTATAGTCTTCCTCAGAGTGTAGTCTTCCAGTGGAAGAGGCAGCTGCAGTTCCTCTGGGAAATCCAGTGGGGAAGCTGTGCTGGTGTTCCAGAATCTCCAGATTATATCCAGGTAGGAATGCTTGGCTCCTCCCCCTGGGTGGAGCATCTCCCAATGGGATGCTGTAGTTCTTATCAGTCATGCAGTGACATTCAATAGCCTGTTATCAGCAGATGTCCACCAGGAGGGAGGAGTGATTGCGATCACTCAAAGAGAGAGATAAGGAAAACTGCCCACTTGACAAAAGACAGCTGCCATACTGATGGTAATAGAATCTTGCCTTACAACCTGGAACAGTATCCCAGTAATCTGCTCTCTGCATCCCTGTATTGAACAAAACTAATATTTTTGTTCATCTACTTGGAGACACTTGATCTGCCTAAGTCAACTGAGAGTCTCCAGAGGTTCCTCTCACCTCCCGATCATGAGCCTCAATAGCTGAATTTCCCGAAACCCCATTTATGTGTCTTCATAATTGAAGGATGGCATAATCCTTATTTTTTCTTCTAGAGATAGGACTTCTAGAGCTTTTTGTTTGTTGCTTTCCATGCATTTGTTGCAATGAACACCATTTTCCTTACTTAACTCTTTCCTCCTCATTAACCTTTAAATGACTGTATCTAAGTTAGACACAATAGGGTGCATTAGAAAGGTATTGAGAGAATACATTAATTTATGATTCCAGGTAAAAGAGAACTTCCCCAAAATAAAGTCCAAAGCAGGTTTAAACTCTGGTTCTTCTACCCCAAGGCTGGCAACCTGAACTAATACCTAGACTAATACCTAGAAAAATAATAACTTCCAAAGTTCCTTTTGATTCCATTAGGAAAAGTTCTACCTCCACATTAGGAAGCACTGTCTTTAACTGAGGGCAAAATGTTGATGTAAATTGTTGTTTGCATTCTATATACCTTGATTTGGAGCTAAAAAATGACAGAAATAATTAGATACTTGACTATTCTTCCTAAATATTTTAGACTTTCAGAGATAAACTCTTGGTCTCTACCATCTTACTAACAGTGGAAAAACAATAATTCTATGGTAATATTTTATATTATTGGTCTGGGAAATCCAGTGGGGAAGCTGTGCTGGTGTTCCAGAATCTCCAGATTATATCCAGGTAGGAATGCTTGGCTCCTCCCCCTGGGTGGAGCATCTCCCAATGGGATGCTGTAGTTCTTATCAGTCATGCAGTGACATTCAATAGCCTGTTATCAGCAGATGTCCACCAGGAGGGAGGAGTGATTGCGATCACTCAAAGAGAGAGATAAGGAAAACTGCCCACTTGACAAAAGACAGCTGCCATACAGATGGTAATAGAATCTTGCCTTACAACCTGGAACAGTATCCCAGTAATCTGCTCTCTGCATCCCTGTATTGAACAAAACTAATATTTTTGTTCATCTACTTGGAGACACTTGATCTGCCTAAGTCAACTGAGAGTCTCCAGAGGTTCCTCTCACCTCCCGATCATGAGCCTCAATAGCTGAATTTCCCGAAACCCCATTTATGTGTCTTCATAATTGAAGGATGGCATAATCCTTATTTTTTCTTCTAGAGATAGGACTTCTAGAGCTTTTTGTTTGTTGCTTTCCATGCATTTGTTGCAATGAACACCATTTTCCTTACTTAACTCTTTCCTCCTCATTAACCTTTAAATGACTGTATCTAAGTTAGACACAATAGGGTGCATTAGAAAGGTATTGAGAGAATACATTAATTTATGATTCCAGGTAAAAGAGAACTTCCCCAAAATAAAGTCCAAAGCAGGTTTAAACTCTGGTTCTTCTACCCCAAGGCTGGCAACCTGAACTAATACCTAGACTAATACCTAGAAAAATAATAACTTCCAAAGTTCCTTTTGATTCCATTAGGAAAAGTTCTACCTCCACATTAGGAAGCACTGTCTTTAACTGAGGGCAAAATGTTGATGTAAATTGTTGTTTGCATTCTATATACCTTGATTTGGAGCTAAAAAATGACAGAAATAATTAGATACTTGACTATTCTTCCTAAATATTTTAGACTTTCAGAGATAAACTCTTGGTCTCTACCATCTTACTAACAGTGGAAAAACAATAATTCTATGGTAATATTTTATATTATTGGATAGATGTCAGGTCCCTGTTTGCCCCAATATTTTATAAATGTGATAAAGTGAAGGCCCTAATCTAGAGAGTTCACACTTTCATATATTTAAATAATTAAAATTGAGTGATTGTCACAACAGATTAACTAAATCCTTGGCTTTGGAGAGCTCCAAAACACCATCCTAGCAATCGATTCACACCAATAAACAACAAGATTATTTGTAAGCATGATATGAAGCTCTTCAAAAGGAAAGAAACTTTGGTACCTGGCCTCAAAAAATGAAGAAATTAGCTTACAATTAGCTTAGACCTAAGAAGAGTAAACTGTTAAAATGCCTATACAGCAATATTTGGTCACCTAATGTACTAAAATTCCACTGAAATTCCACTACAAAGTAGAGAAAAAAATAATTTGCTGGTGTTGTAGGAACATAATCCAAGAGCAAGAAATGTTATCTTTGCCCTCAAGGTAGAGAACTCAAAGTGAATTGACAGGCTTATATCAACCTCTCATCATCAAGAAAAGGAGTAATGCAATTAAATGTAGTCTTATTTTGTTGAAATATTTTATGTCAGGCACAGGGTGTTCTGAGGTGATACAGATAATTAGCAGAGAAATTTAATCATCCATATCACAATGAAAGAAAAAAAAATTGGCTATTTAATCAAAAGATAGACCCACCTGATCTGAAATGAGAATGTTTCAGTATGTCTTCCAGGCTAGAAAGCCTAGTTAAAAATTAATGGAAGTTGGCAAGCATTAAATTATCTACCTAAAAGATCCTATACAGCTTCACAAATTAAATAGAAGTCCATTGATATTCACAAAATAAGTTATCTGCAGGACTAATGCATGGGAATAGTGAAATAACATATACCAAAGGCAGAATGCCTTCTGAGCAACGTGCCATCGCTGGGGCTGGTGCTAAACACAAGGTTCTTCTGTGGCTCCAGGTTTTCTGCTTGGTTTAAGTGGGAACTGTGCTGTTTTATACCAGTAGAACTTGACTCATGGTGGTGTTGAAGGTAAATTTATGGCTATATCCTGGCTGCAGCTGTGGCTTCAGTGGCAGGACTTGTGTTGATTTCAGTGGGATGAGCCTCCTTGGCTCTGAGTGCTTGGCATTTTCTTGGCAATATGTGAGATCCTTCTTGGTTCTGGGACTTGTGGTTTTGGTATCTTTCCAGCTTGGCTGGAATCACTGTCAGGAGTGAACGCTTGAGTGAAGGAGATTTTGATGCTTTTTTGCATTCTCAACATAATTGTGATTAAAAAATGTAGACTGTCAGAACTGCATTGAAATGAAATTAAACTTGTTTCAGAGGATAAAATCTGTTGCATAACAAACTTTCAAATGTTTACTACAAGTCTGTCTGTATTTTCATTTCAGTGGTAATGAGAAAACCTTAGCACATATGTTGCTTTCAGCATACTTTATTCTAGTTAGGCTTTTTTGTGGATTTATGGATTTGTTTTTAAAGCTCTGCTGAGTCTCCAGTAGTACTGGGAGAAGCTTGGTGGCACAGGATACTCTTAATTAACACAATGGGATCCATTTGCTGGGCACTGGAATTGGTGAAGTCCAGATGGAAATCCAAAGTACCTCTAAGGATGAGGATCCTTGCTAGAAGAGATTAATGAGGAGTTTATCATTCTACTGCAGGACTTGTAGTTTTGGTAGTATAAAAAAACTTTAGCTCTGATTAACCAGAAGTGGTACTTGCTTGAAAAACAGGTCCCATAATGCTTCTTATTAGCATTTTCCTGTTACTGTGAGTAATTCTAATGATGTTGCCCAGATTTTCCTAGCATCCCCATGCATTTAAATTTCATACACCCAGACATGATGCAGAAATCATATTCTGAATGCTTTTCCTCCTACTCTGAATCCCTTAGCAACTTCAATTTCATTCATGGAGAAGTAATTATTTGAACTCTGTGTATTTTTAGTTTTTATTAATGGAGTTTAAAAGCTGGAAATGTGAAAAAACAAGAAGCCTTAAGGCAGAACTATACTTCTAGGAGAAATCCTCCAGATTTTGCCCTCCTACAGCTGTCAACATCACTTCATGCTTGGGCTGTACTACAGAGTTTCTCTGCTGCTTGTCTTAGGTGGAAACCTTGTGCTCAGTGTGGACAGGGACTCATGTATGAAATACTTCTACCTAAGCAAGTGAAAATACAAGACATTCATTATTGTTGTGGATGAGCCTGAGACCTCCCCATCCAATCTGCTTTTGGGAGAGCACAGAAGGTTCTGCCTGGGCCAGGTGAGGTATCAGCACACCAAATAAAAGGCACTGCCCCATGTGAGCCTGTAAGCTCTTGGGTTTATCATGGGCCACATGAAAGCAAGCTGAGGATCTCTGTACTGACCCCACACTCTGTTTGCAGGGGATAATTCACTCAGGGCTAGTGGGGAGTTGACTGAGTTCCAGGTCATGTGTCTCAAGCCAAATCCCTGGTGAATCTAAAAAACTACTAAGTTTTCTAAGAACTAAATGTCAAAGCACATATGTGAGTTCAGTGTCTCAGTAGTGTCAGGAGACACCTGATGTGTTGAGCTCCCCACTGTTTCCCCTGGGATATTGGTACAGGAGGAATAAACTGTCCAATTATACCCTTGGGAAAATACACTCCTGTTGGTGTAACAGGAACATATCAGTCTTCTCTCAAAGACAACAGTGTTCAGCTGTTCCTCTGCAAACTCCCTGAACATGTGAAGTTTTAAAGTCCAACATTACACTGGAAGGGATAAGAAGAGAATGAACATGCTGTCAGAAAAATGAGGTGGAGAACAGGTTGGTAGTAACCCAACAAAATCTAAGAATTAAAAAAAAGAATCAAAATATAGATAATTCCAAAATTCAGAGGTTTCTATCATATTCACTTCTCCTTAAGGAAACAGAGGATGCTGTCTGAGATAATATAATCTCCTTTTTTTCAGACTCTTCCATTTATGTTAGCAAAGATGGCTTAAGCACCCTCATGCAGTAAGAGCTAGCAAATATTAACTTTTCAACAGCAGCTGCTCTGTCATTATTCTAATCTCTTGAAGAATTAGTGATCCTCAGAAGTAAATTTTAAGTTTATTTAACTGTGTATTTACTTTATCTTTCCATCCAGTTTCTTCTCTGGAAGACAAGCCAAGACTTCCTTAGAAGTCAAGACTAGAAGCTGTAAACACTTGGGCAAAGTTTTAGGATATTAGGAGTGAAGATTTTCCATAAGAGACATGTAGCTTGGCTTGAGCAATGAAATTCTCAAAACTGATCCACTTAGGAAGAAAATCTTATTCCTTGCTGTAATTCTCTGAGGGTTTTTTCAGTGCTGCATTACAAAATACTCTTATGGAATATGTTTACTATTACTAAAGATGTTTCTGACTTATTTAGGATTGCACAGTGTAGCACTCAGCCATTTCATTTGGGATTCCACCAATTCTCTTCCTCTTGAATATTATAATTTAATAACAAAGCAAGTACTAGAGATAATCTTTGCCTCAGCTGTTGTCTCCTTTTCTTGGCACTCATTAGACCACATCTGTGGTTCTGTTTTGAGGCCTTACTGCAAGACTGATATAAATTGGAGCAAATTCAGCAGAAAGCCCCCAGGATGGTCAGGGACTGGAACATTTAATCCTTGCAGAGGGGCTGAGGGAGGTAGTCTGGTTCAGCCTGGAGAAGAGATGGGTTTGGGGAGACCTGGCAGCATCTTTCCAATTTTTCAGGGAGGTTTTGAGAAGGTGGAACCAAGCTCTTAACAGCGAGGTGTGTCAGGAGGATGAGAAGTAACAGGCACAAGTTGAAACAAGAAGAGTTCCGACTGAATAAAGGAAAAATCTTTATCCTTATGAGAGCAGTCAGCCTTTGGAACAGGTTGCCTGGTGAGGCTGTGCAGTCCCAGCTCCCACAGGGTTTCAGGATATGGCAAAACTCTGAGCAACCTGGTCTGACCTCAGAGCTGACTCTGCTGCAGCAGGAGGTTGGGATGGAGACTTCCTGAGCTCCTCCCACTCTGAGTGATGTTTGATCTCAAGCCTTTGGGATAGGTTCCTCCTGAGCATTTCTACTGGAAGTCAACAGCTTTCATGGATGCTTTATAGAAACTGCAGATCAACCTCCCCCCCTGCTCAGCTCAGACTGTGGGCCCAGTGAAGGGAATTAGATGAGAATCACATGACAAAACAACGTGCTGGAGACCTGGTGGGATGCAGAGGATGGGGAGGACTCAGAGCAAAAGAGTAATATGGCTTAGCCCAATCTTAGAGAACAGTCTTGAAATTAGGTTTGGACAGAAGCCTGGGCATAGGCTTGTGGCATCAAGCTGACAGGTAGAAGACAGGATCCTCACAAAAGGGTCTGACTGAGAAGAAAAAGCTATTTGTCATGTTTGAAAACACAAATACTTTTATTGGAGACAGTAAAAAGTAACCTTAAATTAAGGAGAGGAAGTGAAATCCTGATGCTCTTAAAACTGCCTCTTAGTACAACAGCTGTTGCATTTGTCTGTGGTCTTACATCCTTAAAAGATTTTTCTTTCAAAATATTGAAAAAATGAATGTCTGTGCTCTGCAGCCAGCTAATACTTTGTGAAATTAATTCTTTCCTTCTATTCAGAAGGACTGTTCCTAGGCTTGTTTGGAGAGTCAGGAGAGCCAGCATCAAATGCATTGAACGGGTTTTATTTGATAAAATAAATTCTCCCAGTCTCTTATCAATGTGGCTTTAAATAAAGCATTGTGAATAGGTTGTAAGCATTGTAGCCTGTGTTCCTTCTCAGATAAAGAAAGTCAGCCTCAGAGTACTGAAACCTACAAAGAATAGAATATCTATGAGGCTTTATTTTTTTTTCTAGATCTCATTCTGTGAGAGTTGTAAGAAAAGCACATTTTCTCAAAATGGCCTATAAAAATGTTGGTGGATGAAGATGCCATGTTGGTGTTGTCATAGTACCTGAGGTACAGAGGCGATCTCCAGATCATATTTAAAATGAAAACGTTCTGATTTCCCAGGGTTTTCCTCCTGTTATACACCTTAGATACAAATGGACAGATTGCAAAAAAAACCCCTTTTTGTACAGGGGTTTCACTTCAGACCTTGCTGTTAAGATGCAGCTGAGTCTGGGCCAAACCTTCCTACATTCATATCAAAAGTAAATGTACTGGCAAAGGAGGTGCACTGAGACTAAACCGAGGAATGCAAAAGTAATGAATTTTCACATTTTCCCTCTGAGAAAAAGCCTGATATGTTGAAGGAATTTTTTTCATGTTTTATTGAGGTTTCCTGGGCTAGATCTCTGGTCTTAAATACGGAGGCTTTTTAGCTACTTAAATCATACTACTTTATTGGGTCCCAGGGTGATTGTCTGTCCTTCCACATCATTCAAAGGAAGCAAAAAAATGTGTTCCCTACAAAAATACAGAAGAAATAGCAGATCATCTTTCTGCATTCACCATGTCACTTCCTAATCATAAAAAACTTGATTCCTTGTTCAGTTAGAGTATTTGTTGCAGCTCCAGTGAATTTCCATTAAAGTGACATGGAGAATATCCATCAAGAAGAAAAGCTCAAAAGGTGTCTGAATGGTGGATGATAAGGAGTCCAGTCAGATTAATGCACTTGAGGGAGTTATGTGGTGGTATCACTTGTAGCTGCCTTAAAAGTCCCAAATCTGAAGGAAAATGTCATTGACTGTTTGAACAGAATCATCTGGCCACAGCCTGAGGTAGAAATCTGCAGCACAGCTTAGCCTCACACTTCTAGATCTGAGACCAAGTCTTGGCTGTTCCATCAGCCAAGCAAAAGTGGTTTAGGAGTGAAAATTACCAGCCAAGGTCGTGATCAGTATTACCAGAACTCTCTGGGAACACGAGGGATGCAGTTTTGGAATCATAGAAAGCAACAGACAAGTCATTTGTTAAAGAGATATTTTGATCTGTAACTAAAAGGAGGATTACTCTCTCTGGGATGCTGTGATCCTTGAGGCTGGAAGAGGCCTCAGGAAGTCTCCAACCCAACCTCCTGCTCAGAACAAGGTGACCTCTCACATCAGACCAGGCTGATCAGGGCTTTACTCACTCAGCTTTGGAAACTTCCAAGGGTGGACTCTGGTCATAAAACGTATCAGAGTTTTCACTATGTCTTTTGTCAAAGCGTCAGATTAGACAGAAAATAAGAATTAAAAGCTGTAAACAAGAATTCTCTCTTGTAAGGTGTTTGGCATTTTTCCACAGCATCGTCAGTGTTATTTTGCACAACACCTAAAAAGATTTTTGTTTCCTGCTTCTGGAAATCTCTGGATTATAGGGTCAGCCTTCAATGGCAGAAGTGGAAACACAGTAATGTATAAATTCCAGCCAAATGGACCCTGGTTGATGTTTAATAAAAGAAAAAGCCCTAGATATTGTCAGTGGTAAACTAAACATTTTGCCAGTAATCTCAACTTTAAACAAAGCTGTTTTAATCAAGATAATTGCTACTTTTATGCCAATAGTGCATAAATTAAATATGAAATGAAAATAAGAGATAAACACTGCAACTGCATTATGACAAATCTGAGGTAAAAAGATACAAAACCCCACTACTGCCAGAGTTCAATGTATAGTAAGTGTTTCTATTGGTGTATGAAGGCAAATGGGACTATTAACAGTCAAGAACAGATATATTTTGCATTTCTTTGTAATTAAAACACCTAAGGGTAGAAACTGAGATGGAAGAGGATCTGCCTGATAAAACACCAAAATTAAAGAAATCAAGACCAGAGTCTGAGGAACATAATGAAGAATAAAAGACAAGGGAGAGAGTAGTCAAGATCTTCAAGTGAGGGGTGGCATTTTTGTAAAGCAAAAGCTCTCACAGGTAACCCTCAAAGGTATCAGCATCACCTGCCATTGGCACTTGCCACAAGTGTCCTGGAGTCTCAATGCTCCCATTGCCACCATTTTTGAGATACCTGCTTAATGTCTTGGGTGAGATTTTGTATTTAAATATCTTTCAACAGCTGGGTGGCTTGAAGAAAACTAGAGTGTGAACAACACTATGAGATTGCACAGGTTGTGTCCTATTTCTAGTGAACACCCATTGCCTAAGAAGATGCTGCAAACTGTGAAGGAGCAGAATTCAAAGTGCTACCAATGGATATAAAATAAGGATGCATGGACATGTCTGAAGTTCCCGCACTGGAAAAAAAGAAAGAAGGAAAGAAAGAAAGAAAGAACTTTTGGTTTAGCCATTGGCCTGGTTAAACCTTGGATGATAAGAAGAGTTCCTGCTTTTTCTTCTTGGTTTCCCTTCTCAGATATTAAGCAAATCAATTCTCAGTTTCTTCTCTCCTTATGAGTGAGCAACACACAAATCATCCCTGTTCCTGTGAAATCAATGGGCACCTAATTCTCCTGAAATGTAATTGCTTCTGGTGCTTCAGGGAGAGACAAGAGACACCACACTCCACAAGCATTATTTTTCTGTGTGCAAGCTGAGGTGTGAACCTCTGGGATGTGTGGCAAGGCTCTGTCCCTGGAAAGCTGCACCAAGGCGAGCAGGGACCACGTTCTCACAAGGGCAGCAGGATCACAGCAGGATCACAGCAGGATCACAGTCTTCCAGCGGCTGCTCCAGCCACCTGTGGGGCAGCGGGACTGCAGTGACAGCCAAGGGAAACCTCTCACAAGTGTGGGCACCGCCGGAAAGGCACAGAGGCCACGGCCGGGTCCATCTGCAGCCCGGCGCGGGCAATGCCCTTGGCTTTGCATTTCCCGTGCGAGAACCGAGCTCCGGCATCCCCCTGCCCGCTCCTGCGGCGTGCGGAGGGTTCGCCTCGGATCCCAAACCCTGGCGCTGGGGACAAGTGCCTGGCAGCTCCCCATGCCCCGAGAGCGCCCCGCGCTGTGTCCTGCGGGGTGGCAGCCGAGGGTCCGGGGGGCT
>NW_005054581.1:71716-72163 GCF_000277835.1 Geospiza fortis
CGGCTCCCGCAGGGCAAAGCCTGGATCCGGGTGGTGACAGAGCTGGGTGCCCCCGTTGCTCCCTGCCTCGCCTCTCCTCTGACAGGGGTGCTTTATTTTTATTGCCTTTTTATTTTTTTTTCCCCTCGCCTTTCGGTCAAAAGGAAAAATATATATTGAAAAGGGTGGGGAAGGAAAAGATAGCAAGCAGGCACCCTCCCCCCTCCGCTGCTCGTAGTCCCCTCCACTCCACACCAAAAAGAGCCATCGCAAGTGCACGCCAGTTCTTCACCAAAGTGATCCAGCCGCTGGATTAAGTAACTCTGGGGGAACAGCACACGCACGCACACACACGGCAACAATGAAGGAAAAGGCAGTGTTTCAAACGGCTAAAATGCAAGGAAACATGCTGGTAAGTGGCTGCTGCTGGCGCCGCCGGTGACTGTGAGTGAGTGTCGGGGCTCCCCG
>NW_005054581.1:72374-72637 GCF_000277835.1 Geospiza fortis
AGAATAAAAACATTATTCTTCATGCCAATAAAAAAAAAAAAAAAAGAAAAAAAAAAAAAAACCTACTCAGGAGCCTTTTCAATAATCCCCCTCCTCCCTTAAGGAAAAAATAAAAGCATCCAGCTGCTCTGCCGGAAGAAGTGCTGGTTGCCATCTTGTGCTGATGGAAATATATTGGTGTGTTTTGCCTGCTGGCTTTACCCGCTGGGGGCGGCGGGGCCGGGGGTGCACGGGGCCCCGCATGCGGCGGCTCCGCAGCCGGG